>NC_044930.1:2580120-2610120 GCF_003576645.1 Ipomoea triloba
TTTTTTTTTTTTTTTTTTTTTTTTTTTTTTTTTTTTTTTTTTTTTTTTTTTGCATAGAAGGTGTCTAATAGGGCATCAAACTTTACCAAAAAAATCAATTAGGCTCTCAAACTTTTTAAAGTTGCAATTAGGTACATAAACATGTCAATTTAGTTCATCACGACATAATTACCTGTTAGTGACCTGTAATACCAGGTAAATCTAAATGTCACTTTTTTTGAATAAAATGTGTCAAATAGGCGATCAAACTTTACCTAAAAATTAATTAGGCTCTCAAACCTTTTAAATTTGCAATTAGGTACATAAAATGTCAATTTAGTTCATCAATGCATAATTACCTGCTAGTGACCTGTAATAACAGGTAAATGTAAATGTCACTTTTTTTGAATAAAATGTGTCAAATAGGCCATCGAACTTTACATAAAAAATCAATTAGGCTCTCAAACTTTTTAAATTTGCAATTAGGTACATAAAATGTCAATTTAGTTCATCAATGCATAATTACCTGCTAGTGACCGGTAATAACAGAGAAATGTAACTGTCAATTTATTTTTTTTATTTTTTTTTATTTTTATTTTTGCATAAAATGTGTCAAATAGGTCATCAAACTTTACCTAAAAATTAATTAGGCCCGCAAACTTTTTAAATTTCCAATTAGGAAAATAAACATGTCAATTTAGTTCATCACGGCATAATTACCTGTTAGTGACCTGTAATACCAAGTAAATATAATTGTCACTTTTTTTGCAAAAAATGTGTCAAATAGGCCATCGAACTTTACATAAAAAAATCAATTAGGCTCTCAAACTATTTAAAGTTGCAATTAGGTACTTAAACATGTCAATTTATTTAATCAAGACATAATTACCTGTTAGTAACCTGTAATACCAGGTAAATGTAAATGTCATTTTTTTATACATAAAATGTGTCAAATAGACCATCGAGCTTTACCTAAAAATTAAATAGGCCCTAAAAATTTTTAAATTTTCAATTAGGTAAATAAACATGTCAATTTAGTTCATCACGACATAATTACCTGTTAGTGACCTATAATACCAGGTAAATGTAAATGTCAATTTTTTTTTATTAAAATGTGTCAAATAGGCCATCAAACTTTACCTAACAAATCAATTAGGCTCTTCAACTTTTTAAATTTGCAATTAGATACATAAAATGTCAATTTAGTTCATCAATGCATAATTACCTGGTAGTGACCTGTAATAACATGTAAATGTAAATGTCACTTTTTTTGCATAAAATGTGTCAAATAGGCCATCGAACTTTACCTAAAAATTCAATTAGGCTCTCAAACTTTTTAAAGTTGCAATTAGGTACATAAAATGTCAATTTAGTTCATCAATGCATAATTACCTGCTAGTGACTTGTAATAACAGGTAAATGTAAATGTCACTTTTTTTGCATAAAATGTGTCAAATAGGTGATAAGACTCCGAGATACACTTATTTCAGGCACATTTTAGGGTGTTTTATCGCGTCTATAGCATCCTTAAACATGTCAATTTATTTAGTCAAGGCATAATTACCTGTTAGTGACCTGTAATACCAGGTAAATGTAAATGTCATTTTTTTTTACATAAAATGGGTCAAATAGGCCATCGAGCTTTTCTTAAAAATTAAATAGGCTCTCAAAATTTTTAAATTTTCAATTAGGTAAATAAACATGTCAATTTAGTTCATCACAACATAATTACCTATTAGTGACCAGTAATACCAGGTAAATGTAAATGTCACTTTATTTATTTTTAATTAAAATGTGTCAAATAGGCCATCGAACTTTACCTAAAAAATCAATTAGGCTCTCAAACTTTTTAAATTTGCAATTAGGTACATAAAATGTCAATTTAGTTTCATCAATGCATAATTACCTACTAGTGACTTGTAATAACAGGTAAATATAAATGTCACTTTTTTTGCATAAAATGTGTCAAATAGGTGATATGACTTCGAGATACCCTTATTTCAGGCACATTTTAGGGTGTTTTATCGCGTCTATAGCATCCTTACTTGGTAAATTATGTGCGTAAATGCTTGAAAATCACTAACTGATGCACGGAAGCTACTTTTAGCTTAAAAGAAGTAAAGCAGGAGCCCCGGGAGCAAATAGGACCAAAAGTTGAGCTTAAAGAGCAAACCAGGCAAGAGCGGAGCCCCGGAGGACCCAACTGGAAGGCCACACGCATGTGAGCAAGCGTGAAAACTTTCCAGAAGCTTCCCACGCACGCTCACACGCGTGTGAGAGGCGTGGAGACGGTGATGCGCGAATTTCAGCTAGGGTTGTCATTTCGGAGACTATTTAGACCCCTTTGATGAATTTTCACAGGGGGATTCCAGAAATTTGGTTTTCCTTTCTCTTTGTTTTTCCTTTGGAGAGCTTTCTCCATTTTTCTTAGTTTTTAGATTAGATCAATCTCCATTGTAGAAGACAACAAGCTTGGATTGAAGATCTTCTTCTCTCTAGGTGATCTCTATTTCATTTCTATAATTTTAGCTATCTTGTTCTTGGATTAAATTAGCTTTTGCTTGCATTTCATATCATGAGTAGCTAATTTAGTCTAGGAATTTGGATTGTGTGATTGAATATTGTTTGTGTCATGATCTTATCTCTATATCTTGGATCTATGAGTTTGTGTTGATGGATTATCTATTCTTGTCTTTTGATTGTTGTTTTGATGAGATCTTGTTTGGATTTGGCCAATCTAGATGAGAGATTGAGCTCTTGACTCTTTCATGTCTTTGATTAGAGTTAGGATTTGAAGCTTTACACAATCAAAGTTCCTATGGACTTCTTAAGAATAGTAAGATAGTGTGTAGCTTAAGTGTTTAATAAAATTCCTCTTAGAACTTTGGATGCTTGAAGGCACTCCTAAGTCAAAGAAGCCTTAGTACACAAGGTGGAAAAGGACTAAGACAACACACTCTTGAATAGACAATATCCTAGCAATCCTAATCCATGACCTTAGACACTCCACTATACAATATTCATGAACACTATCCAATCCCTACCCCTTTTACATATTCCCAAAATCACCTTTACTTTACTACTCTCTTGAACTCAAACCAATCAATGAACTACTTTCACTCACAAATCACCTTTCACCACACTCGAGTCCTATGCATGATCCAATCAAGTAAACTCCCGAACGTTTGACACACCTCCACGTCCCTCCTTCGAGACCGACACTCGGGGAGTCACAAAAAATGTAAATGCATACTTACCTGTTAGTGACCTGTAATACCAGGTAAATGTAAATGTCACTTTTTTTTTGCATTAAATGTGTCAAATAGGCCATCGAGCTTTACCTAAAATTAATTAGCCCCTCAAACTTTTTAAATTTCCAATTAGGTAAATAAACATGTCAATTTAGTTTATCACGACATAATTACCTGTTAGTGACCTGTAATACCAGGTAAATGTAAATGTCATTTTTTTGGATTAAAATGTGTCAAATAGGCCACCGAACATTATCTAAAAAATCAATTAGGCTCTCAAACTTTTTAAGTTTGCAATTAGGTACATAAAATGTCAATTTAGCTCATCAATGCATAATTACCTCCTAGTGACATGTAATAACAGGTAAATGAAAATGTCATTTTTTTTATTATTAAAATGTGTCAAATAGGCCACCGAACTTTACCTAAAAAATCAATTGGACTCTCAAACTTTTNCTGTTAGTGACCTGTAATACCAGGTAAATGTAAATGTCATTTTTTTGGATTAAAATGTGTCAAATAGGCCACCGAACATTATCTAAAAAATCAATTAGGCTCTCAAACTTTTTAAGTTTGCAATTAGGTACATAAAATGTCAATTTAGCTCATCAATGCATAATTACCTCCTAGTGACATGTAATAACAGGTAAATGAAAATGTCATTTTTTTTATTATTAAAATGTGTCAAATAGGCCACCGAACTTTACCTAAAAAATCAATTGGACTCTCAAACTTTTTAAATTTGCAATTAGGTACATAAAATGTCAATTTAGTTCATCAATGCATAATTACCTAGTAGTGATCTGTAATAACAGGTAAATGTAAATGTCACTTTTTTTTTATTAAAATGTGTCAAATAGGCAACCGAACTTTACCTAAAAAATCAATTGGACTCTCAAACTTTTTAAATTTGCAATTAGGTACATAAAATGTCAATTTAGTTCATCAATGCATAATTACCTGCTAGTGACCTGTAATACCAGGTAAATGAAAATGTCACTTTTTTTTGCATAAAGTGTGTCAAATAGGCCACCGAACATTATCTAAAAAATCAATTAGGCTCTCAAACTTGTTAAGTTTGCAATTAGGTACATAAAATGTTAATTTAGTTCAACCCTGCCTAATTACCTGCTAGTGACCTGTAATACCAGGTAAATGAAAATGTCACTTTTTTTTGCATAAAGTGTGTCAAATAGGCCACCGAACATTATCTAAAAAATCAATTAGGCTCTCAAACTTGTTAAGTTTGCAATTAGGTACATAAAATGTTAATTTAGTTCAACCCTGCCTAATTACCTGCTAGTGACCTGTAATACCAGGTAAATGAAAATGTCACTTTTTTTTGCATAAAGTGTGTCAAATAGGCCACCGAACATTATCTAAAAAATCAATTAGGCTCTCAAACTTGTTAAGTTTGCAATTAGGTACATAAAATGTTAATTTAGTTCAACCCTGCCTAATTACCTGCTAGTGACCTGTAATACCAGGTAAATGAAAATGTCACTTTTTTTTGCATAAAGTGTGTCAAATAGGCCACCGAACATTATCTAAAAAATCAATTAGGCTCTCAAACTTGTTAAGTTTGCAATTAGGTACATAAAATGTCAATTTAGTTCAACACTGCATAATTACCTGCTAGTGACCTGTAACAACAGGTAAATGAAAATGTCACTTTTTTTTTTTGCATAAAGTGTGTCAAATAGGCCATCAAAATTTACATAAAAATTAATTAGACACGCAAACTTTTTAAATTTCCAATTATTAAATATAAAAATGTCAATTTAGTTCAACACTGCATAATTACCTGCTAGTGACCTGTAACAACAGGTAAATGAAAATGTCACTTTTTTTTTTTTGCATAAAATGTGTCAAATAGGCCATCAAAATTTACATAAAAATTAATTAGACACGCAAACTTTTTAAATTTCCAATTATTAAATATAAAAATGTCAATTTAGTTCATCATGGCATAATTATCTGTTAGTGACCTGTAATAACAGGTAAATGTAAATGTCACTTTTTTTTTTGCATAAAATGTGTCAAAGAGGCCCGCAAACTTTTTAAATTTTCAATTAGGAAAATAAACGTGTCAATTTCGTTCATTACGGCATAGTTACCTGTTTGTGACCTGTAATACTAGGTAAATTTAAATGTCACTTTTTTCTGCATAAAATGTGTCAAATAGGCCATCGAGCTTTACCTAAAATTAATTAGCCCCTCAAACTTTTTAAATTTCCAATTAGGTAATAAACATGTCAATTTAGTTTATCACGACATAATTACCTGTTTGTTACCTGTAATAGCAGGTAAATGTAAATGTCATTTTTTTGGATTAAAATGTGTCAAATAGGCCACCGAACATTATCTAAAAAATCAATTAGGCTCTCAAACTTTTTAAGTTTGCAATTAGGTACATAAAATGTTAATTTAGTTCAACACTGCATAATTACCTGCTAGTGACCTGTAATAACAGGTAAATGAAAATGTCATTTTTTTTTGCATAAAATGTGTCAAATAGGCCATCAAACTTTACATAAAAATTAATTAGGCCCGCAAACTTTTTAAATTTCCAATTATGAAATATAAAAATGTCAATTTAGTTTATCACGGCATAATTATCTGTTAGTGACCTGTAATGACAGGTAAATGTAAATGTCACTTTTCTTTTCTTTATTAAAATGTGTCAGATAGGCCATCGAACTTTACTTAAAAAATCAAATAGACTCTCAAACTTTTTAAATTTACAATTAGGTACATAAAATGTCAATTTAGTTCATCAATGCATAATTACCTGCTAGTGACTTGTAATAACAGGTAAATGTAAATGTCACTTTTTTTTTTTTTGCATAAAATGTGTTAATAGGCCATCAAACTTTGGATAAAAATTAATTAGGCCCGCAAACTTTTTAAATTTCCAATTAGGATAATAAACATGTCAATTTAGTTCATCACGACATAATTACCTGTTAGTGATTTGTAATACCAGGTAAGTGTAAATGTCACTTTTTTTTGCATAAAATGTGTCAAATAGGCCATCGAGCTTTACCTAAAATTAATTAGCCCCTCAAACTTTTTAAATTTCTAATTAGGTAAATAAACATGTCAATTTAGTTTATCACGACATAATTACCTGTTAGTGACCTGTAATACCAGGTAAATGTAAATGTCACTTTTTCTGAATAAAATGTGTCAAATAGGCCACCGAACATTATCTAAAAAATCAATTAGGCTCTCAAACTTTTTAAGTTTGCAATTAGGTACATAAAATGTTAATTTAGTTCAACACTGCATAATTACCTGCTAGTGACCTGTAATAACAGGTAAATGAAAATGTCACTTTTTTTTGCATAAAATGTGTCAAATAGGCCATCAAACTTTACATAAAAATTAATTAGGCCCGCAAACTTTTTAAATTTCCAATTAGGATAATAAACATGTCAATTTAGTTCATCACGACATAATTACCTGTTAGTGATTTGTAATACCAGGTAAGTGTAAATGTCACTTTTTTTTGCATAAAATGTGTCAAATAGGCCATCAAACTTTACCTAAAAATTAATTAGGCCTGCAAAATTTATAAATTTCCAATTAGGAAAATAAACATGTCAATTTAGTTCATCACAGCATAATTACCTGTTAGTGACCTGTAATACCAGGTAAATGTAAATGTCACTTTTTCTGAATAAAATGTGTCAAATAGGCCCCCGAACATTATCTAAAAAATCAATTAGGCTCTCAAACTTTTTAAGTTTGCAATTAGGGACATAAAATGTTAATTTAGTTCAACACTGCATAATTACCTGCTAGTGACCTGTAATAACCGGTAAATGAAAATGTCACTTTTGTTTGCATAAAATGTGTCAAATAGGCCATCAAACTTTACATAAAAATTAATTAGGCCCGCAAACTTTTTAAATTTCCATTTATGAAATATAAAAATGTCAATTTAGTTTATCACGGTATAATTATCTATTAGTGACCTGTAATGACAGGTAAATGTAAATGTCACTTTTTTTTTTTATTAAAATGTGTCAAATAGGCCATCAAACTTTACCTAAAAATTAATTAGGCCTGCAAAATTTATAAATTTCCAATTAGGAAAATAAACATGTCAATTTAGTTTATCACAGCATAATTACCTGTTAGTGACCTGTAATACCAGGTAAATGTAAATGTCACTTTTTCTGAATAAAATGTGTCAAATAGGCCCCCGAACATTATCTAAAAAATCAATTAGGCTCTCAAACTTTTTAAGTTTGCAATTAGGGACATAAAATGTTAATTTAGTTCAACACTGCATAATTACCTGCTAGTGACCTGTAATAACCGGTAAATGAAAATGTCACTTTTGTTTGCATAAAATGTGTCAAATAGGCCATCAAACTTTACATAAAAATTAATTAGGCCCGCAAACTTTTTAAATTTCCATTTATGAAATATAAAAATGTCAATTTAGTTTATCACGGTATAATTATCTATTAGTGACCTGTAATGACAGGTAAATGTAAATGTCACTTTTTTTTTTTATTAAAATGTGTCAAATAGGCCATCAAACTTTACCTAAAAATTAATTAGGCCTGCAAAATTTATAAATTTCCAATTAGGAAAATAAACATGTCAATTTAGTTTATCACAGCATAATTACCTGTTAGTGACCTGTAATACCAGGTAAATGTAAATGTCACTTTTTCTGAATAAAATGTGTCAAATAGGCCCCCGAACATTATCTAAAAAATCAATTAGGCTCTCAAACTTTTTAAGTTTGCAATTAGGGACATAAAATGTTAATTTAGTTCAACACTGCATAATTACCTGCTAGTGACCTGTAATAACCGGTAAATGAAAATGTCACTTTTGTTTGCATAAAATGTGTCAAATAGGCCATCAAACTTTACATAAAAATTAATTAGGCCCGCAAACTTTTTAAATTTCCATTTATGAAATATAAAAATGTCAATTTAGTTTATCACGGTATAATTATCTATTAGTGACCTGTAATGACAGGTAAATGTAAATGTCACTTTTTTTTTTTATTAAAATGTGTTAAATATGCCATCAAACTTTACCTAAAAAATCAATTGGACTCTCAAACTTTTTAAATTTTCAATTTGGTACATAAAATGTCAATTCAGTTCATCAAGGCATAATTACCTAGTAGTGGTCTGTAATAACAGGTAAATGTAAATGTTACTTTTTTTTTTTTGCATAAAATGTGTCAATATGCCATCAAACTTTGCATAAAAATTAATTAGGCCCGCAACCTTTTTAAATTTCCAATTAGGATAATAAACATGTCAATTTAGTTCATCACAACATAATTACCTGTTAGTGACCTGTAATAACAGGTAAATGTAAATGTCACTTTTTTTTTGCATAAAATGTGTCAAATAGGCCATCAAACTTTACCTAAAAATTAATTAGGCCTGCAAAACTTATAAATTTCCAATTAGGAAAATAAACATGTCAATTTAGTTCATCACAACATAATTACCTGTTAGTGACCTGTAATAACAGGTAAATGTAAATGTCACTTTTTCTGAATAAAATTTGTCAAATAGGCCATCGAACTTTACCTAAAAAATCAATTAGGCTCTCAAACTTTTTAAATTTGCAATTAGGTCCATAAAATGTAAATTTAGTTAATAATGCATAATTACCTGCTAGTGACCTGTAATAACAGGTAAATGAAAATGTCACTTTTTTTTTTTGCATAAAATGTGTCAAATAGGCCATCAAAATTTATATAAAAATTAATTACGCACGCAAACTTTTTAAATTTCCAATTATGAAATATAAAAATGTCAATTTAGTTCATCACGGCATAATTATCAGTTAGTGACCTGTAATAACAGGTAAATGTAAATGTCACTTTTTTTTTGCATAAAATGTGTCAAAGAGGCCCGCAAACTTTTTAAATTTTCAATTAGGAAAATAAACGTGTCAATTTCGTTCATTACGGCATAGTTACCTGTTTGTGACCTGTAATACTAGGTAAATTTAAATGTCACTTTTTTCTGCATAAAATGTGTCAAATAGGCCATCGAGCTTTACCTAAAATTAATTAGCCCCTCAAACTTTTTAAATTTCTAATTAGGTAATAAACATGTCAATTTAGTTTATCACGACATAATTACCTGTTTGTTACCTGTAATAGCAGGTAAATGTAAATGTCATTTTTTTGGATTAAAATGTGTCAAATAGGCCACCGAACATTATCTAAAAAATCAATTAGGCTCTCAAACTTTTTAAGTTTGCAATTAGGTACATAAAATGTTAATTTAGTTCAACACTGCATAATTACCTGCTAGTGACCTGTAATAACAGGTAAATGAAAATGTCACTTTTTTTTGCATAAAATGTGTCAAATAGGCCATCAAACTTTACATAAAAATTAATTAGGCCCGCAAACTTTTTAAATTTCCATTTATGAAATATAAAAATGTCAATTTAGTTTATCACGGCATAATTACCTAGTAGTGGTCTGTAATAACAGGTAAATGTAAATGTTACTTTTTTTTTTTTGCATAAAATGTGTCAATAGGCCATCAAACTTTGCATAAAAATTAATTAGGCCCGCAAACTTTTTAAATTTCCAATTAGGATAATAAACATGTCAATTTAGTTCATCACGACATAATTACCTGTTAGTGATTTGTAATACCAGGTAAGTGTAAATGTCACTTTTTTTTGCATAAAATGTGTCAAATAGGCCATCAAACTTTACATAAAAATTAATTAGGCCTGCAAAATTTATAAATTTCCAATTAGGAAAATAAACATGTCAATTTAGTTTATCACAGCATAATTACCTGTTAGTGACCTGTAATACCAGGTAAATGTAAATGTCACTTTTTCTGAATAAAATGTGTCAAATAGGCCACCGAACATTATCTAAAAAATCAATTAGGCTCTCAAACTTTTTAAATTTTCAATTAGGTACAAAAATGTCAATTTTGTTCATCAATGCATAATTACCTGCTAGTGACCTGTAATAACAGGTAAATGTAAATGTCACTTTTTTTTTGCATAAAATGTGTCAAATAGGCCATCGAGCTTTACCTAAAATTAATTAGCCCCTCAAACTTTTTAAATTTCTAATTAGGTAAATAAACATGTCAATTTAGTTTATCACGACATAATTACCTGTTAGTGACCTGTAATACCAGGTAAATGTAAATGTCATTTTTTTGGATTAAAATGTGTCAAATAGGCCACCGAACATTATCTAAAAAATCAATTAGGCTCTCAAACTTTTTAAGTTTGCAATTAGGTACATAAAATGTCAATTTAGTTCAACACTGCATAATTACCTGCTAGTGACCTGTAACAACAGGTAAATGAAAATGTCACTTTTTTTTTTTTTTTGCATAAAATGTGTCAAATAGGCCATCAAAATTTACATAAAAATTAATTAGACACGCAAACTTTTTAAATTTCCAATTATTAAATATAAAAATGTCAATTTAGTTCATCATGGCATAATTATCTGTTAGTGACCTGTAATAACAGGTAAATGTAAATGTCACTTTTTTTTTTTTGCATAAAATGTGTCAAAGAGGCCCGCAAACTTTTTAAATTTTCAATTAGGAAAATAAACGTGTCAATTTCGTTCATTACGGCATAGTTACCTGTTTGTGACCTGTAATACTAGGTAAATTTAAATGTCACTTTTTTCTGCATAAAATGTGTCAAATAGGCCATCGAGCTTTACCTAAAATTAATTAGCCCCTCAAACTTTTTAAATTTCCAATTAGGTAATAAACATGTCAATTTAGTTTATCACGACATAATTACCTGTTTGTTACCTGTAATAGCAGGTAAATGTAAATGTCATTTTTTTGGATTAAAATGTGTCAAATAGGCCACCGAACATTATCTAAAAAATCAATTAGGCTCTCAAACTTTTTAAGTTTGCAATTAGGTACATAAAATGTTAATTTAGTTCAACACTGCATAATTACCTGCTAGTGACCTGTAATAACAGGTAAATGAAAATGTCACCTTTTTTTGCATAAAATGTGTCAAATAGGCCATCAAACTTTACTTTTTTTGCATAAAATGTGTCAAATAGGCCATCAAACTTTACATAAAAATTAATTAGGCCCGCAAATAGGCCATCAAACTTTACATAAAAATTAATTAGGCCCGCAAACTTTTTAAATTTCCATTTATGAAATATAAAAATGTCAATTTAGTTTATCACGGTATATTTATGAAATATAAAAATGTCAATTTAGTTTATCACGGTATAATTATCTATTAGTGACCTGTAATGACAGGTAAATGTAAATGAATTATCTATTAGTGACCTGTAATGACAGGTAAATGTAAATGTCACTTTTTTTTTTTATTAAAATGTGTTAAATATGCCATCAAACTTTACCTAAAATATCAATTGGACTATCAAACTTTTTAAATTTTCAATTTGGTACATAAAATGTCAATTCAGTTCATCAAGGCATAATTACCTAGTAGTAGTCTGTAATAACAGGTAAATGTAAATGTTACTTTTTTTTTTTGCATAAAATGTGTCAAATAGGCCATCAAACTTTACATAAAAATTAATTAGGCCCGCAAACTTTTTAAATTTCCATTTATGAAATATAAAAATGTCAATTTAGTTTATCACGGTATAATTATCTATTAGTGACCTGTAATGACAGGTAAATGTAAATGTCACTTTTTTTTTTATTAAAATGTGTTAAATATGCCATCAAACTTTACCTAAAAAATCAATTGGACTCTCAAACTTTTTAAATTTTCAATTTGGTACATAAAATGTCAATTCAGTTCATCAAGACATAATTACCTAGTAGTAGTCTGTAATAACAGGTAAATGTAAATGTTACTTTTTTTTTTTTGCATAAAATGTGTCAATAGGCCATCAAACTTTGCATAAAAATTAATTAGGCCCGCAACCTTTTTAAATTTCCAATTAGGATAATAAACATGTCAATTTAGTTCATCACGGCATAATTACCTGTTAGTGATTTGTAATACCAGGTAAGTGTAAATGTCACTTTTTTTTTTTGCATAAAATGTGTCAAATAGGCCATCAAACTTTACCTAAAAATTAATTAGGCCTGCAAAACTTATAAATTTCCAATTAGGAAAATAAACATGTCAATTTAAACTTATAAATTTCCAATTAGGAAAATAAACATGTCAATTTAGTTTATCACAACATAATTACCTGTTAGTGACCTGTAATACCAGGTAAATGTAAATTGACATTTACCTATTTGACACATTTTAATCCAAAAAAATGACATTTACATTCCTATTTGACACATTTTAATCCAAAAAAATGACATTTACATTTACCTGGTATTACAGGTCATCCAAAAAAATGACATTTACATTTACCTGGTATTACAGGTCACTAACAGGTAATTATGTCGTGATAAACTAAATTGACAGGTCACTAACAGGTAATTATGTCGTGATAAACTAAATTGACATGTTTATTTACCTAATTAGAAATTTAAAAAGTTTGAGGGGCTAATTAATTTTTAGGTAAAGTTTGATGGCCTATTTGACACATTTTATGCAAAAAAAAGTGACATTTACACTTACCTGGTATTACAAATCACTAACAGGTAATTATGTCGTGATGAACTAAATTGACATTTTTATATTTCATAAAATGTGTCAAATAGGCCACCGAACATTATCTAAAAAATCAATTAGGCTCTCAAACTTTTTAAATTTGCAATTAGGTACATAAAATGTCAATTTAGTTCAACACTGCATAATTACCTGCTAGTGACTTGTAACAACAGGTAAATGAAAATGTCACTTTTTTTTTTTTTGCATAAAATGTGTCAAATAGGCCATCAAAATTTACATAAAAATTAATTAGACACGCAAACTTTTTAAATTTCCAATTATTAAATATAAAAATGTCAATTTAGTTCATCATGGCATAATTATCTGTTAGTGACCTGTAATAACAGGTAAATGTAAATGTCACTTTTTTTTTTTGCATAAAATGTGTCAAAGAGGCCCGCAAACTTTTTAAATTTTCAATTAGGAAAATAAACGTGTCAATTTCGTTCATCACGGCATAGTTACCTGTTAGTGACCTGTAATACCAGGTAAATGTAAATGTCATTTTTTTTGCATAAAATGTGTCAAATAGGCCATCGAACTTTATCTAAAAATTAAATAGGCCCTCAAAATTTTTAAATTTTAAATTAGATAAATAAACATGTCAATTTTGTTCATCACGACATAATTTCCTGTTAGTGACCTGTAATACCAGGTAAATGTAAATGTCACTTTTTTTTTTTATTAAAATGT
The DNA here is from genome assembly GCF_003576645.1 of Ipomoea triloba. NCBI lineage: Eukaryota > Viridiplantae > Streptophyta > Magnoliopsida > Solanales > Convolvulaceae > Ipomoea > Ipomoea triloba. The sequence goes on from NC_044930.1 coordinate 2,593,653, forward strand.
GTCAAATAGGCCAACGAACTTTACCTAAAAATCAATTAGGCACTCAAATTTTTTAAATTTGCAATTAGATATATATAAAATGTCAATTTAGTTCATCAATGCATAATTAACTGCCAGTGACCTGTAATAACAGGTAAATGTAAATGTCACTTTTTTTGCATAAAATGTTTCAAATAGACCATCGAACTTTACCTAAAAAATCAATTAGGCTCTCTAACTTTTTAAATTTGCAATTAGGTACATAAATGTCAATTTAGTTCATCAATGCATAATTACCTGCTAGTGACCTGTAATAACAAGTAAATGTAAATGTCACGTTTTTTTGCATAAAATGTGTCAAATAGGCCCGCAAACTTTTATAATTTTCAATTAGGAAAATAAACGTGTCAATTTCGTTCATCACGGCATAGTTACCTGTAAGTGACCTGTAATACTAGGTAATTTAAATGACACTTTTTTTTGCATAAAATGTGTCAAATAGGACATCAAGCTTTACATAAAATTAGTTAGCCCTTCAAACATTTTAAATTTCCAATTAGTTAATAAACATGTCAATTTAGTTTATCACAACATAATTACCTGTTAGTGACCTATAATACCAGGTACATGTTTTTTTTGGATTAAAATGTGTCAAATAGGCCACCGAACATTGTCTAAAAAATCAATTGGGCTCTCAAACTTTTTAAGTTTGCAATTAGGTACATAAAATGTCAATTTAGTTATCAATGCATAATTACCTGCTAGTGACCTGTAATAACAGGTAAATGTAATTGTCACTTTTTTTTTTTGCATAAAATGTGTCCAATAGGCCATCAAACATTATCTAAAAATTAATTAGGCCCGCAAACTTTTTAAATTTCAAATTAGGAAAATAAACATGTCAATTTAGTTGATCATGGCATAATTACCTGTTAGTGACCTGTAATACCAGGTAAATATAATTGTCACTTTTTTTGCAAAAAATGTGTCAAATAGGCCATCGAACTTTACCTAAAAAAATCAATTAGGCTCTCAAACTATTTAAAGTTGCAATTAGGTACTTAAACATGTCAATTTATTTAATCAAGGTATAATTATCTGTTAGTGACATGTAATACCAGGTAAATGTAAATGTCATTTTTTTTGCATAAAATGTGTCAAATAGGCCATCGAGCTTTACCTAAAAATTAAATAGGCCCTCAAAAATTTTAAATTTTAAATTAGGTAAATAAACATGTTAATTTAGTTCACCACGACATAATTACTTGTTAATGACCTGTAATGACAGGTAATATAAATGTCACTTTTTTTATTAAAATGTGTGAAATAGGCCATCGAACTTTATCTAAAAATTAAATAGGCCCTCAAAATTTTTAAATTTTCAATTAGGTATATAAACATGTCAATTTTGTTCATCACGACATAATTTCCTGTTAGTAACCTGTAATACCAGGTAAATGTAAATGTCATTTTTTTTTTATTAAAATGTGTCAAATAGGGCATCGAACTTTACCTAAAAAATCAATTAGGCTCTCAAACTTTCATCGAACTTTACCTAAAAAATCAATTAGGCTCTCAAACTTTTTAAATTTGCAACCTAAAAAATCAATTAGGCTCTCAAACTTTTTAAATTTGCAATTAGGTACATAAATGTCAATTTAGTTCATCAATGCATAATTACCTGCTAGTGACATGTAATAACAGGTAAATGTAAATGTCACTTTTTTTTGTATAAAACGTGTCAAATAGACCATCGAACTTTACCTAAAAAATCAATTAGGCTCTCAAACTTTTTAAATTTGCAATTAGGTACATAAATGTCAATTTAGTTCATCAATGCATAATTACCTGCTAGTGACCTGTAATAACAGGTAAATGTAAATGTCCCTTTTTTTTTTTGCATAAAATGTGTCAAATAAGCTATCGACCTTTACCTAAAAAATCAATTAGGCTCTCAAACTTTTTAAATTTGCAATTAGGTACATAAATGTCAATTTAGTTCATCAATGCATAATTACCTGCTAGTGACCTGTAATAACAGGTAAATGTAAATGTCACTTTTTTTTTTGCATAAAATGTGTCAAATAGGCCATCGAACTTTACCTAAAAAATCAATTAGGCTCTCAAACTTTTTAAATTTGCAATTAGGTACATAAATGTCAATTTAGTTCATCAATGCATAATTACCTGCTAGTGACCTGTAATAACAGGTAAATGTAAATGTCACTTTTTTTTTTTGCATAAAATGTGTCAAATAGGCCCGCAAACTTTTTAAATTTTCAATTAGGAAAATAAACGTGTCAATTTCGTTCATCACGGCATAGTTACCTGTAAGTGACCTGTAATACTAGTTATTTAAATGTCACTTTTTTTTTGCATAAAATGTGTCAAATAGGCCATCAAGCTTTACCTAAAATTAATTAGCCCCTCAAACTTTTTAAATTTCCAATTAGGTAAATAAACATATCAATTTAGTTTATCACGACATAATTACCTGTTAGTGACCTGTAATACCAGGTACATGTTTTTTTTGGATTAAAATGTGTCAAATAGGCCTTCGAACTTTACCTAAAAAAATCAATTAGGCTCTCAAACTATTTATAGTTGCAATTGGGTACTTAAACATGACAATTTATTTAATCATGGCATAATTACTTGTTAGTGACCTGTAATACCAGGAAAATGTAAATGTCATTTTTTTTGCATAAAATGTGTCAAATAGGCCATCGAGCTTTACCTAAAAATTAAATAGGCCCTCAAAATTTTTAAATTTTCAATTAGATAAATAAACATGTCAACTTAGTTCATCACGACATAATTACCTGTTAGTGACCTGTAATACCAGGTAAATGTAAATTTTACTTTTTTTTTTATTAAAATGTGTCAAATAGGCCCTCGAACTTTACCTAAAAAATGAATTATGCTCTCAAACTTTTTAAGTTTGAAATTAGGTACATAAAATGTCAATTTATTTCATCAATGCATAATTACCTGCTAGTGACCTGTAATAACAGACAAATGTAAATATCACTTTTTTTGCATAAAATGTGTCAAATAGGCCATCGAACTTTACCTAAAAAATTAATTAGACTCTCAAACTTTTTAAATTTGCAATTAGGTACATAAATGTCACTCTCAAACTTTTTAAATTTGCAATTAGGTACATAAATGTCAATTTAGTTCATCAATGCATTGCAATTAGGTACATAAATGTCAATTTAGTTCATCAATGCATAATTACCTGCTAGTGAAATGTCAATTTAGTTCATCAATGCATAATTACCTGCTAGTGACCTGTCAATTTAGTTCATCAATGCATAATTACCTGCTAGTGACCTGTAATAACAGGTAAATGTAAATGTCACTTTTTTTTTGCATAAAATGTGTCAAATAAGCCATCAAACTTTACCTAAAAATTAATTAGGCCCGCAAACTTTTTAAATTTTCAATTAGGAAAATGAACATGTCAATTTAGTTCATCACGACATAATTACATGTTAGTGGCCTGTAATACCAGGTAAATGTAAATGTCACTTTTTTTGAATCAAATGGGTCAAATAGGCCATCAAACTTTATCTAAAAATTAATTAGGCTCTCAAACATTTTGAATTTACAATTAAGTACATAAAATGTCAATTTAGTTCATCAATGCATAATTACCTGCTAGTGACCTGTAATAACAGGTAAATCGAAATGTCTTTTTTTTTTTTTTTTTTGCATACAATTTGTCAAATAAACCATCAAACTTTACCTAAAAATTAATTAGGCCCGCAAAATTTTTAAATTTCAAATTAGGAAAATAAACATGTCAATTTAGTTCATCACGGCATAATTACCTGTTAGTGACCAGTAATACCAGCTAAATGTAAATGGCACTTTTTTTGAATAAAATTTGTCAAATAGGCCATCGAACTTTACCTAACAAATCAATTAGGCTCTCAAACTTTTTAAATTTGCAATTAGGTACATAAAATGTCAATTTAGTTCATCAATGCATAATTACTTGCTAGTGACTTGTAATAACAGGTAAATGTAAATGTCACTTTTTTTTTTTTGCATAAAATGTGTCAAATAGGCCATCAAACTTTACCTAAAAATTAATTAGGCCCGCAAACTTTTTAAATTTCCAATTAGGAAAATAAAATGTCAATTTAGTTCATCACGGCATAATTACCTGTTAGTGACCTGTAATACCATGTAAATGTAAATGTCACTTTTTTTTTTGCATAAAATGTTTCAAATAGGCCATCGAGCTTTAGCTAAAAATTAATTAGGCCCTCAAACTTTTTAAATTTCCAATTAGGTAAATAAACATGTCAATTTAGTTCATCACGACATAATTACCTGTTAGTGACCTGTAATACCAGGTAAATGTTAATGTCACTTTTTTTGAATATAATGTGTCAAATAGGCCATCGAACTTTACCCAACAAATCAATTAGGCCCTCAAACTTTTGAAAGTTGCAATAAGGATATATATATATATATATATATATATATATATATATATATATAGCCATGGATCTTGTGATAACACTTCCATAGAAGAGAAACAAAAATCAATCTCAGCTTTATATTTGTAAAAATTCGATGAATTTAATCAGATTTTTAAAAAATGACGCAGTGACAGTTTCATAATTATCATCAATTTTACTGTGCAAACTTTAATAACTAAATATGCAAATCTGGTAAATTTTATAAAATCAAAGAAAAAACTAAATTTTAAATCTAAACTGTAAATGTTAGACTTAAGCAGTAAAGAGTGAACCACTGAACCAAATAAAATAAAAAATTCGGTCATAAAATTCTAAAATTCAAACTCTAATTGCAATGTACTTTCGCATTTTTACAGTGCAAACTTTTAATACTAAATAAGCAAAATGTTAACACTAAATGTGCAAAATATTAAACTAAATAACAAGATTTTAATATTACACGAGACTTTTCTTGTGCAGTTTATTTCTATTCGGTAGTTTGTGAACTATTACATAGAAACGAGTTTTACCCAACACACCCTCATGTAGTGGTAACAAGTTTCCCTTGTCACTAAATTATTTGTTTTATATTAATTATTATTGTTGTTGTTGGTGTTATTATTAAGGATTTTTAGTTTTAATTTGTGATCTGTTTTATACTTTTGCTGGGCTTGATGTTTGTAATTAAACTTTAGGAAAATAGGAGAGGCATGCATTAATTTCTAAGTGGTAATTAATTACATAAATACTCTAATTTATTCTTATTTTGTTCCCCATAGTGTTTACATTCTATTCTTATCATGTCTGTTTGTCCCTTGCCATTCTCTTGTCAGGACTCTTCCTTTTCACAACAGTTTGTGCTTTCTTTCCATGTCCTCCCCAGCAAGACATACAAACCTTTTAATTTGCTCTTAATAGATTTGCCAATTTGGAGGTTAATTAATTAATTGATTTGGCCAATCTCTTAATTTGTAATCAATATCATTATGATTCTTATCTTGTATTGTAATTTCTCACAACATATGATGAAGCATCAATATTTTCTTGTGCATGATTTGTTGTGAATAGTTTTTTTTTTTTTAATGTATAAATCTTGAATCCAAAATTTTACAAATTTTTATTCAAAAAATTATAATGAATATCGTATTTATTGAGAAAACTAAATCAAATAATTAATAAGATTTGTACTTTCTTTTATCATATCCCTTCTTGTCATTCATCTTGCATTATTAGGTAGGGCATCACTCAAGGTGTATTATTGTGTGGATTGCTACTTTGTGTTGCAAGCAACTACTTACTCCGTATTATTTTTTTTAAAAGTTATAATATATATATATATATATATATATATATATATATATATATATATATATATAGGGAAGGGGTCAGGTGCGGGGAAAGGTTCTTGTGCGATTGTACAGTAAGCATTAAAATGACGATCTTAAGTACACAAATCACGCATCTTAAGCACACAAACAAAGCATTTTAAGAACACAAACAACGCACACCTAAAGCTTTAGGTCGACGCACCTTGAGTACACAAACCACGTACCTAATTAAGAACACAAACTACCCACCTAAGGTTTTAAAATGAAGCACCTTAAGTTTCAACAACTCACGCACCTTAAGCTAGCATATAAATCACGCACCTTAAGATGGAAAACAACGTACCTTAAGCTTTAGGCTCACGCACCTTAAGAAGGAAAATCACGCACTTTAAGAAGGAAAATTACGCACCTAAACAACCGCACAACTGCATTTGAGAAGGTTAACCGGACGGGAACTCATTTATATATATATATATATATATATATATATATATATATATATATATATGAGAAACCCATCTCCTATGATTTGTTTTCTTTTTATTGCTTATTTATTTATGTAGGGGTGGGTTAGTAATTTTAAGTGCACTTAATATTTTTTAATTATTATTTTATTGGAGTTATGCATGATTTGAAGAGTAGTATTTTTTGGTATATTGGAATTCTTCTAGTGCTTCCCGCTTCTCTTAATGATCGTGTGCACTGTTACATTGGTGTCTATAGTGTGTATTGTATTACAAAGATGTGTGCATTGTACTCAAGCGCGTGTAGTTATCATGACGTATGTATGCCAATTACCATGTAGTGCGATGGCATTTCAGTTACTATTCTAAATGGGTGGTATAGGTTTGAACCACGGTGGTGGAACTTAGATTCTTTGGGCTGAAAATGTTTGAGAAAGTATATAACAAATACTACATTGTAATCATGAGTATTTTTTTTTTAAAAAAAAAAATCATGACGTATTTGGGAACACAATCGTGTGCACATATGTTTTCTCCCATATGCACTGTATGTCTGTATTTCATGGTGGCATGCAAACAACCTATATGTGCATAACGCAAGTGCGCACATGGGTAACAGTGTGCATTCGTCCGAAGCATACCAAAGTGCACACACCACACTAAAAAATCAAAGTCAACCATTGAAATAAGTAATGAGGAAAAAAATCGCCAAAAATAAATAAACACACACACAAAATTTACATATATATTAGATTAAAAAGTAAAAAAATTATATATAATTCATCAATGTCAAATATATTTAAAATATTTTAAATTTTATGTCTAAAAAAATTACTCAAATTTTGAATTTTTGTTATTTTTATAACGTAGTAGTCCTAAAAAATAGAATTCTAGAAATGACTGTTGGTAAACATGTTTTTTAAACTGAAAAAGAAAATAGAGAATAGAAAAAAAAATGAATACTAAAAAAATAAACTATAGAAAATTGAAGTAAATGTGCCCATAGTTTTGAATAAACGAAGTGGATAAAAATAAAATTACTAATTGTTCCTTCTATATTTACTGATTTTACTCCATAGTGTTTATCTTTTGATGTAATAATACACCAAACAACTATTAGACTAAACATCTATTTTAGTTGTAAGATATAAATTTGTCAATTTAATCAAAATTCACTTAATCAACCATTTACAAAACACTCTTTAAAGTTATGGATGAAAAAAACAAAATCGTTATTAATGGCATTGGGCCAAGTGGCCTAGTGACAACAAAGGCTAATACGATATATGGGTGATTCAGTCTATAAAATTAACTCGATCAAAATAACATGAGAAGATAATCGTGACAAGTAGGCAGCGGTTACAAATTAAAGAAAATATTAAATTGTCAGCTTGCAATTAATGAAAGTAAATCTTCACAATCTCAATTATCTCCTCAACCCACTAATTACACTGTCTCACTAATCAAGATCATAATCCCATTAATCATGCTCTATTACTATATGTACCATTTACTCCTCTACTATACAAGGGTCCATAGTCATAGATAAAAGGGGACATGATAAGATCATCATCCTCAAACCCCTGCATAAAAATGTTTCTGCACTTTCTCAAAATTCAACAAAAATATTCCAAGTTCAGGAGTTCTCTACAAAATGTACATGTATAAAACTCCATTTAAATATAATGAATTTTATCTTAAAAAAAAGTAAACTGCCTTGATGCTGCCAAAAAAGGTTCATGGTTTTCATATTACGGCTTCCACATAAAAATTTATATGTCCAATTTTTTTATTTTTTTTTTGAAAAACTACTGACTCTATTACAATGCAATATCTGTTCGTAACTACTTTCTCAACCTATTGAAGCACAAGAATCAGTATCCGTATAAAGGGAAGGGTTTGATGCCACTGGACCACAAGGTCCACAAGGCCCTTCTCCAATTTATTTATATTCTAATTACTTTTTATTCATGTATGGGGTATGGCTATCCTGCTGGGCCACGTAAAACCAACAATTATATTTTTGAGATTCAAAAAGGAAATTAATCAAAACATATTCTTATGTTAATATTTTTTCTTTAGGTGACAGATAGAAATCTACAATTATTATTCACAGAATAAATATCATTCATATGTAATAACTTATAAATTACACATTAAAGGTAAATCATCATGTTCGACCACTTTGACCTTGAGAGGGTTGGGATAAATGTTAATAGAAAAATATTTTATGGACATCTAAATTTCTACTTTCAGCTTTTACTCCCACTTGTGTTCAAATTTGATTGGAAGAAGAAAAAGAAGAATGAATAAACATCATAACTCCTTACTAAATTAAGCAATCAAATTTGATTGGAATAATAAAAAATGAATCGATAAATATCATGACCCTCTATTAAATTAAGCAATTAAGGCATATGTATGTCATGTCATATGGAATATAAAATAGAAGTAGAATTTGAGAGTCCACATGTACAATTACTCTTCCCGTACTAATAATATTAGTACAAGAGTAAAAATTTGGGAGTCCATAAAGTATTGTTTATATTGGAATATGCAGGGTCTGGTACCAAGTACAACACTCACAAATTCGTTACCTTTATTGTTTGAAGGACTGCTATGAGATGGCTTTATCGTCTTCCTTTACAAAGAATCAAAATCTCCCTTGACAGATTTACTGAAAGAGATATGTGCCCTTATCATCTTCGTGTAACATTACACGTTTTCTTACTTGTTATTTGATTTTTTTTTTCTTGTGAGAATTCATTTATCATTTTATTAATTTTCTCTCAAAAGTTTTTTTTCTTGCTTTTTTTTTTTTGAAAAAAAAAAGAAGTAAAATTGCATTAAGAACTCAAAGAAGTAAAAGATACAAGCCGGAGAGGAAGAAACCCATGAAACTAGGGCAGACGAGAAACTAGTTACCCATGCAAGCACATAAGCCACATGATTCGCTGACCTCTTGACATGATGAATGGACATGTTCCCAATGTCTTAGCAATCATAAGACATTGCTTAACAGCAAAATCAACGTAAGAATAATCTAAATAACACGAACTAAAAGCGACTCAAAAAATTTAAACAATTTTCTACTATGATATTACTACACCCTAGGCCTCTCAAAAGTTATTTGGTTGTATAAAAACGTTTAAATTTTTTGTAATTTAAAAAGTGAGAAAGTTGCCAAAGACCGTGTGGTCTTGTGGTACCGGTTTACTTCCACATAGAAAGGAGTGGGTTCGAGCCTCAGTGGAACTATATTGTAATAGCGTTAATAGTAATAAAAAATACTTGTTCTAAATTGTTGTTTTTGTAAATTGCACATTGTAATAACGTCAATAGTACTAAAAAAAACTTGTTCTAAATTGTTATTTTTGTAAATTGCAATGTTTGTTGTTGGCGTTTTGGGAAAAAATTATTTTGCAAAACGCCTCTAAATATTAAAAGAAATTATATTTCTAAAGGAGTCTTTAATAGAAGAGCCTTTTGGACGCCTAACTGTTACGCCAGAGGTTTAGGGTTTGATTCCCCATGAATCCCGCCATGATAGTTCCTCATCCTTTGTTTATTTTGCTCCATGCTTCTTTCTTTCGTTGGCAATAAAAATAGACCTCCATTGGGCCAAGATCTATCTAGTAAAATGGTCCATCGGAATCCCATGTCCCCATCAGATATAAATAAAAATGGACCCCCATTAATGGTCCCTCAGGATCCCATGTCCCCATCAGATATATATACAACAGTTATTTTTTTAAATATTGATGTATATACGACGGTTATACGGACAATCGTTCGTCGTATATATTGTATCATTTCGTTCGTCGTATATATTGTATCATTTTTATTTGTTTTTTTAATAGACGTATATGCGGCGGCTATATACACCTAACCGCCAAATAAAGTCTTTTTCAATGGTTTTTGAATACTACTAACTCTATTACAATGCAGTATTTGTTCATAACTACTTTCTCAACCTATTGAAGGAGTCAGTATTGACTCCACTGAAACCCACCACCTCCCATATAAAGGAAAGGGTTTGATGCCACTGGACCACAATGGTTTAAGAAATAAAAGAAAACATCTTCCTCATTATACCAATTTTTAATAACTAAATTGATTATAACAATCTTCAATCCAAGTCCATCTCTATTTTTTTATTTAAATTTTGATTTAAAAAAAAGTTCAAAATGTACTTGTGTGGATATATTATTCTAATTCAATTATTTTTTATTCTTGTAATTTAATATTTAATTTTTTGAAACATTTATGGTTCTTTACAATGTAATATCCATTATGTACTTATGACCTCCACTATTGGGGTTAGTTTGATCCTGTAACCACCCATTTGGAATGGCAACAATGTGTCATTATACTATATAGCAGTTAGCTTCTGTGTATGTGTTTGTGTGTGTGTATATATATATATATGTGTGTGTGTGTGTGTGTGTGTGTGTGTGTGTGTGTGTGACTTTAAAATATAAGTTTGAAGCAATTTTATGACTTTTCTCTGTTACAAGTTCGAAAATTATTTTATTGGAACAATTTATTTATCTATTCCAATTAGACTCTCCTTATAAGAATTAATCTTTTAAAATAATGTGAGATTTTATTTTTTGTTCATGCAGCATTAGTATTATTACCACTAAATCATTATGAGACTAATTCAAATTTGACTTGTTGCATCTGTAAAATTTGACTCTTACTGGAGGAAAGCTTAGATATAACTTCTTTTTTTTTTTGAGTGAAAAGATAAATCTGCCCAATACTCAAGAGTGTGTATTGCGTAAACACCGCTTTGTGATTCTAGCTAGTAAAGGATTACAATGAGATAAAACCAATCTAGGTTGTCATAGCTGATGACTGGCTTAAACCAAGAAAGCCAATAGGTCGCTCTAACTCGGAGTCGTACTTGTAGTCTTGTAACCTTGTAATTATCAAATCATCAATACGACCGACTTAGCTGGGGTTGCCCTTGATAAAAACTCTTTAATATGCCACATCGACTCGAATCACACCCGCATAATTTAAATTTTACTGAAAAAAATCTGAATCAAAACTCTTGTATATGACACACCCTTTATCAAAATCGAAACATACATAACCTTACAGTTATTGTCGGCTTATTAATGTCTCAAATTGCTATGTTAATATCGTGAGAAATACATGCATTTGAATCAAGTTGAGGATCCGAACAAAGGGCACAGATATATTTTGTTTGTATTATTATGAGACAATAACTGAAAATCACACATCATATATAACTATTCAGTAACTATGGCTTTTTTTCATGAATCTTCAGTTTTTCGCCTATATGCACCATCTTGAATGGTCATCTTCATGGCGGACGACAACAATTGACCCATTTTAACGTTAATAACGACTTATGCGCACAATTAATTTCTGTCTTATTGAAGGACACTCGTTGTTACGTTTTAGTCTATTTATTATCATTAAATTAGCCGATTTGAGTTTTGTACTGTTTAAGTGTACCTGATTATTAAAAGTTACGACAAATCCCGTCAACTAACTTGTTAAATCCACTCTCATGTATGTAGTAGATGACATGATTGACAAAAGTGGAGATGAAAAGGGAAGTTAATGATTAAAGAGAGAAATTTGGAAAGGTGGTTCTACTTACTCTCATTCTAGGGATTTCGATCTAGATAACCAATCAAATGTTTGCACAAAATTATCTTATTGGTTCAGTATACAATATTTGAAGAAATTAATCAATCAAATTGGTTTTGTAAACTGCAATAGTACCTCTAATTAGTTATAAGGTTTCATATTCAATTTTTTTGGGTAAATGTTATTTTTTGTGACTTGAATTGTGATTGAAGGTAATTTAATAATTTCTAAATACTGCATGTATTTCTTTTGGCTATTATAATGATTCTAATATTTAGATTACAAATACTCAAGTTTCAACAAATTAGATACTCTCTTCTCCATTCAAAATGGACTGAATCATTCAAGAAGATCATTTGAGATGTGCACTTGTTGTTTAGGGTTTTTTTCCAAGATTAAAGAAAATTATACCGAAAATACAATTTTGTTTGTTCTATATTAGTGTTGTTTAGGTTCTAATCCAATGGGGCAATCCAATCAAATTGGTTGGATATATAGTTTAAGTCTGATTTTTTTTTTAAATTGTCTATTGATCTTCTTAATTTGAGTTGTTTAGTTGTAGATAATCTAGAGTGATTTACCTCCTATTTGTAGTATTGAGCCGATTAACTATGAGAGATCTAAATTGATTTATATTTTTATAATTCTTTACTAATTAAGATCACAAGACAAGTTTCAGTCACAACACATTTTCAAATAATGAGCGTAAACTTTTTCATAAATAAAAGATTTCAATTTAATAGTTACATCCATAAGAACAAAAACTAAATACGTTATTATGAATGATATTAGAAGTAATGAGGAAAGGGTGGTGGCTAGGTAGAACTGTAGAAGTGGTTTCACGTGAACGACAATGACAGGTGGGTCAATCCCACGTGATTTTCACATGAATCTGAGGATTGTTCGTACTAGGTTTTGTAGCCTGTCTCATTTCGGATAAATCCTGTGGGAAACAAACAAGCAATTATACATTTATACATTATCCTCGTGTCGTTATGAACTAGGTGCCAACCTATATACCCTTCAGACTCACGTACTTACTTTTAGATAGTAAAATTCTCTAATAAAGAAAATTAAATTGAGATTAAAATTTATATTTATGCTAATCGGTTTACATACATTAAAAAAAAATAGATAATTCATTATATTGTCTGATCAACTTGACTATGAGTTAAATCCACCTAATTTTATTGATTGAATATAAAGTAGGTAGGGTAAGCTCAAGTATAAAGTGATGGCAAAAAGAGTTAATCGATCACATGGAGTCAGAGAATTCCGGTTATATATATAGTTATAAATTAATACAAGTGGTACATCAAATGAGATGTAGGTAGAGATGATCTGGAATTTTGGACAGCGGAGATATTGATGGGTTATTTATAGTGGATCCAAGCAAGATTATGTCAAGATGACAACTCAGAAGTGAAATGATATAACACACTTTGGTAGGTGGGCATGGTCAATCAGGTAAGCGACTTGCCAAAGTCTTCGGATGGCTAGGGTGAGCTATCCATCAGTGGCAAGCATAAGTTAGCTAGGCTAATTTTTGCAAGACAAGTTAAGTTGACTAACAATTCTCCCGATAAAGGTGGGTTGATCTTGTAAGACAAGTTAATATTATTTGTCATATATACAATTTAAAAAAAAAAAAAAAAGAATAATAATCAGTTAAAAAGCAAGAGCCCCTAGGCCCTAACAGTATTACCTTTTTTTTTGTTTTTAATTATTTGACAATCATTGTAATTAATTTACATTAAATTGATGGATTAAATCTTCTTATTATATTTTTCTGCGTCTAATATATGGATTAAAAAAAGGCATTTTAAGAAATTGTGAAACATTTTATTTTCTCTTTGCTGATGGCTTATATGGTCATTGCTGGATAGGAATATGATATCATAAAGAATATTTTTGTAATTAGTATGGCATATTTAATTAATTGAAAACCAATGGAGCCCTCAATGAAGGACTTGATGATGATAGATCACTTGAGAATTATTTAGAACCTCAAATCACTATCTTTCAGAGGAAATGTCAAGTCAGGATCATATTAATATTATACTGTCCCGCTATTGTGATTGAATATGAAGAAGTTCAAAGCTAGCTAGTCATGTCAACACCATCAATACTCCTTTAAAATGTTGCCAACATAAAGTTGAGAAGGCAATCATACCATCCATTGTTAGTTGCCACAAGTGAAGGACGGATCAACTCCTTAAAGCAGTTATTTTCGTATATATCTCAAGAATATAATCACTCTCACGAAATAAATATGACATTAAAGTTTAATTTATGAATCATATTTTTATAAATACAACAAAGGATATCTTAAGTAAAAACGCAAAATATAAATGTATAATAAATTCGCTTTCATTATCAAAAAAGTCTACATATAAAGTCTAGATAAAAGCTAGCAATTGACTTTGTTCACTCACAATTTTGGTCCACTTTTTTTACCACTCACAAAGTAGATGAAAATTTAAGAAAATTTTAACTTCTCAAACTATATATATTATTGTTGCTAGGGGTTGAAAGACTTTTGGTAGGGCATTCCAAAATTTAAAAAAATTATGAATTTTTTTATAGTTATTTTATACATGGTGAAGAAAAAAAAGAGAAGAAGAAACTCGGGTGTCTTCAAGAGTTTTTCAACTTTTCGAACTATTGTTACCAATGTTGTAAAAATCCTGTCTAGCACCAATTAATCGGCGCCTAGGCACTAGGCGCTGGCTGACCGTCTAGCTGGCGTATTACCATAATTGGTAGTCTAGGTGGTAGGGTGCTAGGCGACCGTTTAGGCCGCTTAAGCGTCGCCTAGGCCTTCTAGGCACCGATTAGATCGTCTAGTCGGCCGATTAGCTATTATTTTCTTCTTTTTTTAAATGGATGATTTTACTCAAAACGACATCGTTTTGATCAAAATAACCCTTAATTGTTCAAATTCTAGATGTTTTTTAGGTTAATATTTAATATTTTAGTATTAATAGTTTATAATTATCAAGTCTTACAAATTTTACAAATTTAAACAAATTTTTTAAAAGAAAAATAAAATAAAATTAAAATACACGGGCGACTAGGAGACGATTAGTCCCCACCTGATGAGCGTCTAGCGATTTTTTCAATTATGAGTGTTACCCGTAGTCACAAGATTGTTGGCAACTCATTCCAAAATTTGAAAATTTATGAATTTATTTAGTTATTTTATATATGAGCAGTAATACTACAAATCCTCCTGTATTTTATAGTAAATTTGATCTTTATTCTTTAATAACACTATCTAAAAAAGTCTTTGAAGCCTTGTGATTTTTTGTATCCATGTTTTCATATAAGCATATATGCCCGCAGGACCTATATATTCTCCCTTTGCCAACTTGTCTAAAAGTATTTTTAGGCCCTCCTGCATAGTTGCATTTAGGGCTTTTGGGTCTAGCTTGTGTCCAATATTTTTGCCCTCAGTTTGTACTCTTATAACTTAGAATTAAATTTGACTCAATTTAAAATTTAATTATTAGTATATATATAAAAATAACATTAAAAAAAAATAGAACACGAAATCGAGCGTCTGGCTGGACGCAAGAGTGCACAGGACGCACGATTTGGACGTATTTGATTTCATTGAGTGGGGACCACAAAAAATTATATTTGCAGTAATAAAAACTATGATAAAATCTTTCTTTCCATTTGTTAAAAACCCAACTCAAAGTTTTTAGCTCTGCAAAATCTATGAAAAAAATAATCTAAAAGAAAGCTAAAGTCCTTCAAAAGTGTCAAATCAACTATTATATTGATGAGAATCTTCAAAAATTATTGGGATAGAAATCATGTCTAAGTTTTTGTCATCTTCAAGAAAGAGAAATGCTAATCAATATTTCTCACTCATTTTCTTTATTATTTATGACAATTTATGAATCAATAGACAACACTCTTCTATTTACGAGCAATACAACATAACCAACAAAATTAAAATAAAAGAGAAAAAATCTTCAATTTTATTTTGATTTGACATTTCCAAATAATAATAATATCCAAGGTCATCCATGAAAGTAGAGGTTATTATGGCAATGGACAAAGATGGTCATCTATGGAGGAGGTTATGGCAAGATCCTTTGCCCTCCTTTGTTGCATGCTTTTCCTTTAAAAAAAAAAAAAACAAAACAAAATAAACAAAACAAAACAAAACAAAAAAACAAAACAAAAACAAAAAACAAAAAACAAAAATGAATACTTGCCAAAAAAGCCAAAGCTGCCATGGCAACCATTGCATCTAGCTTTAATTTCTCCAAGACCTAACAAGCTTTGACAATCACTATTATAAAGTTTCAAATCGGGTTCACTTTCTATTTAATAATTACTATCAAAGTACGCTCAAAATTATGTCATTATTTTTAGTAGATTGAAATTCTCATTCACATTAGAATGGTGAATAATTTTTTTTAAAATTCCCAGGTAAGTATTGAAACATACATTCGACACTTATGTCATGGATCTGGGTCCACCTTGCATAATGGACTCGTGTCAAAATACACAATTTATATACTGAATGTTTACTATTTACATATTAAATGTTCACGAATTGTGAACATTCACTATGTAA
>NC_044930.1:2612620-2678193 GCF_003576645.1 Ipomoea triloba
GCACCTTAAGCACAGAAAATACGCACCTTAAGTTTCAACAATATGCAAAATGACCAAGATCAATGTTTAATCGGTGTGCATCCTGAATGTTTATTTTGACAAGATCAATGATTATCATTAATCAGTGTTCATCCTGAACATTGATTTAGTGTCAGATTCCTTTGATGCTTCTGTTTCCATACGTGGACCTCCGTATCCTCCGCGTTGGCTACCTCTCCATTCGTGTGCCTTCTCCAAAACCTGCGTTCGACAGATTGATAGAAGTTATTTTCCAGCAAAGCAATGACAGGTATTCTAAATAAAAATTACACCCAATCGTGTTTATGATTCTTTTATTTTCACCACAATGGTATGAGATGTTAATTATTTGAAATGTCACACTATGGTTCATGAAGAAAGTGTTGTTGGATAATGGAGTCAGCAATATTGTCTTTCCACATCAGAATGCAACTAACTCCTCCATCTCATCATTCATCATACATCCACGTGCTGCCCCATTTCATTTCTTTCTCATTTGGCGCTATATAGCTCGCCACAACACCTTTAACCCTAGCTATATATACCTTTTCTTGTATAGTGTTGTACCTATATACCATTCATATATCAAAATACTTATATATAACTAGCTAGCTAGCTAGCTTGCTTGAAAGCAAAATAAAGTAGGTAATGGAGTAGAAATTCGATTCTACAAGGTGTTCGCATTTGAGAAACATGCATCTCACTTCTTCAAATGTATCTCTAACTCTCACATCGGACGTAGTGCTGTAATTTCAATTGAATCCCACATACATAATAGGGACAAAGGAGAAACATAATTATCATACTAGAAAATCTTTAGTTTGATTTTTGTTAACACTTCCTCGATTTAATCTATCACACATAATTTTTTTAGTGTAATTTATTTATCATACGCAAACTATTATACAAAAGTAGGTTTAACCAGTGCGTACACACTAATAGTAGCTACGGATTTTTCTCATTATCCAAGAGTATATAATAAACCCAACAATACTATATTTAGATTTTTCTGGGTGGAAGGTTGTTAGGCGGAGGTTTCCCCTCTCATCAAAACGTGATGTTGGCTACTATGTAAGTAAAGATGTGCCTTCGCTACTAGATATAACTTTTGCCGTAGTGGTAAACGCTTAATCCCACTATATTTATGTCACAACAGAAGAGAATTTACCATATCATATTGTATTTAGTGATATACATTTGAATATAATAATTGTAACGTAGTAATTAATTATATATTTATCTATTTTAAGGGCGTATCAAATTATACCTCATGTTTAGTTCAGAGGAGCCACATTAAGCGCAAACTAGCTTCTAGATAAAAGTGTGCAAACACAACAGTATACCACATAAAGTTACAAAGCGCATCTTATATATAAAAGTCCACTCAAGAAACACATTAATTCTAAAAGTGTATCTTATGATAGGTAGAAGTACACTCAAGAAACACGTAAATTCTAAAAGTTCACTCAAAAAAAGTATGTGTGTAATGAGATATACATGAATAATACTATTTTTCACTTCTAATGTTTAGTTCTTAACGTGACAATAATTTTTTTTAAAATTCATTGATTAGTGTGAATTAACAATATAAAAATCAAGTTAATACAAAGTATCATTTTTAGCCCTTTAATTATTGTGACTTTTTAATTTTAAAAAATTTTACAATGTTAAATACTTAAAAATAATGTAATTTTCTTTTTCTAATGCTCATCAATTAACATGACAATAAAACTCTTTATATTGGCATCTTACAAATTAGTTGAACACATCATCACAAGTTTAAAGAGAAATCTATTAGTAGTTAAATACCGAAAAAAAAAAAAAAACAAACAAACAAAAACACCAGTCTACTATGCGCATAGTAGACCATATAATAATTGGCAGAGATTAATTCAGTCCAATTTTCAATTCAATAATTGGCAGGCTACTTCTATTTTGATAGATGAGCACTAAAACCTGAGTGCCACTGAAGTACAACCTGTTTATTCCAATGGTTATATCATGGGCCAATGTCTACTATGCGCATAGTAGACCATATAATATATTATATACCTTTCGTTAATAGATTATATACATGTCACAGATTTAGAGTTAACATATTATGTATCTTCAGTTTTTTTTTTTTTTTTTTGGAATAATTATGTATCTTCAATTTTATAATTTATTAAATGAAAATACATAATATATTAACTGCAAGTACATAATTTAGGTTAAAATTCACAATGAGTATAGTAAACCCTAGCCCACGATATAATTTGTGAGTCTTTTCTTTTCAGGTTTTTTTTTCCTTAAAACTTTTAAGGTTGTTTATATAGTCCCAACAGCAATGAGTGATTATCCAAGTAGTTTAAACTTTTATCCCTTCTAGTCTAGTGCGGTGGNTATATATATATATATATATATATATATATATATATATATATATATATATATATATATATATATATATATATATATAATTAAATATATTTATTTATATATTAAATATGTAATTAATTAAATATATGCATTTATATTATACATTATATTTATTGAAGTATATACATAAATTCATTAATAATAATATATTATTATATGCACACATATCTTTGTTTATATTTATAGGGACATAGGGCATATTAGGATTCTTAAAATTTCATTTATTTACAACTTCTATATTTGTATATATTTTCATACATATTGTAGATTAGGATTTGGCGCACCCTTAAATATTAAAATGACGCACCTTAAGCACAGAAAATACGCACCTTAAGTTTCAACAATATGCAAAATGACCAAGATCAATGTTTAATCGGTGTGCATCCTGAATGTTTATTTTGACAAGATCAATGATTATCATTAATCAGTGTTCATCCTGAACATTGATTTAGTGTCAGATTCCTTTGATGCTTCTGTTTCCATACGTGGACCTCCGTATCCTCCGCGTTGGCTACCTCTCCATTCGTGTGCCTTCTCCAAAACCTGCGTTCGACAGATTGATAGAAGTTATTTTCCAGCAAAGCAATGACAGGTATTCTAAATAAAAATTACACCCAATCGTGTTTATGATTCTTTTATTTTCACCACAATGGTATGAGATGTTAATTATTTGAAATGTCACACTATGGTTCATGAAGAAAGTGTTGTTGGATAATGGAGTCAGCAATATTGTCTTTCCACATCAGAATGCAACTAACTCCTCCATCTCATCATTCATCATACATCCACGTGCTGCCCCATTTCATTTCTTTCTCATTTGGCGCTATATAGCTCGCCACAACACCTTTAACCCTAGCTATATATACCTTTTCTTGTATAGTGTTGTACCTATATACCATTCATATATCAAAATACTTATATATAACTAGCTAGCTAGCTAGCTTGCTTGAAAGCAAAATAAAGTAGGTAATGGAGTAGAAATTCGATTCTACAAGGTGTTCGCATTTGAGAAACATGCATCTCACTTCTTCAAATGTATCTCTAACTCTCACATCGGACGTAGTGCTGTAATTTCAATTGAATCCCACATACATAATAGGGACAAAGGAGAAACATAATTATCATACTAGAAAATCTTTAGTTTGATTTTTGTTAACACTTCCTCGATTTAATCTATCACACATAATTTTTTTAGTGTAATTTATTTATCATACGCAAACTATTATACAAAAGTAGGTTTAACCAGTGCGTACACACTAATAGTAGCTACGGATTTTTCTCATTATCCAAGAGTATATAATAAACCCAACAATACTATATTTAGATTTTTCTGGGTGGAAGGTTGTTAGGCGGAGGTTTCCCCTCTCATCAAAACGTGATGTTGGCTACTATGTAAGTAAAGATGTGCCTTCGCTACTAGATATAACTTTTGCCGTAGTGGTAAACGCTTAATCCCACTATATTTATGTCACAACAGAAGAGAATTTACCATATCATATTGTATTTAGTGATATACATTTGAATATAATAATTGTAACGTAGTAATTAATTATATATTTATCTATTTTAAGGGCGTATCAAATTATACCTCATGTTTAGTTCAGAGGAGCCACATTAAGCGCAAACTAGCTTCTAGATAAAAGTGTGCAAACACAACAGTATACCACATAAAGTTACAAAGCGCATCTTATATATAAAAGTCCACTCAAGAAACACATTAATTCTAAAAGTGTATCTTATGATAGGTAGAAGTACACTCAAGAAACACGTAAATTCTAAAAGTTCACTCAAAAAAAGTATGTGTGTAATGAGATATACATGAATAATACTATTTTTCACTTCTAATGTTTAGTTCTTAACGTGACAATAATTTTTTTTAAAATTCATTGATTAGTGTGAATTAACAATATAAAAATCAAGTTAATACAAAGTATCATTTTTAGCCCTTTAATTATTGTGACTTTTTAATTTTAAAAAATTTTACAATGTTAAATACTTAAAAATAATGTAATTTTCTTTTTCTAATGCTCATCAATTAACATGACAATAAAACTCTTTATATTGGCATCTTACAAATTAGTTGAACACATCATCACAAGTTTAAAGAGAAATCTATTAGTAGTTAAATACCGAAAAAAAAAAAAAAACAAACAAACAAAAACACCAGTCTACTATGCGCATAGTAGACCATATAATAATTGGCAGAGATTAATTCAGTCCAATTTTCAATTCAATAATTGGCAGGCTACTTCTATTTTGATAGATGAGCACTAAAACCTGAGTGCCACTGAAGTACAACCTGTTTATTCCAATGGTTATATCATGGGCCAATGTCTACTATGCGCATAGTAGACCATATAATATATTATATACCTTTCGTTAATAGATTATATACATGTCACAGATTTAGAGTTAACATATTATGTATCTTCAGTTTTTTTTTTTTTTTTTTGGAATAATTATGTATCTTCAATTTTATAATTTATTAAATGAAAATACATAATATATTAACTGCAAGTACATAATTTAGGTTAAAATTCACAATGAGTATAGTAAACCCTAGCCCACGATATAATTTGTGAGTCTTTTCTTTTCAGGTTTTTTTTTCCTTAAAACTTTTAAGGTTGTTTATATAGTCCCAACAGCAATGAGTGATTATCCAAGTAGTTTAAACTTTTATCCCTTCTAGTCTAGTGCGGTGGTCAATCATCCTCTTTCGAAAAATCACAACATAATACGCTCCGAACATTAGTCTAATGAATGAAAAATCTCACTTTAAAACATACTTTCAACTGCAAGGTGAGGGTTTGATCCCTGCCATAAACATTGGGAGTTCGAGTTTGGGATGGGTTCTGAGATATAAACTGTTCGAGTTAGTTCGTGAGCCACTCGAATGCCCGAGTAATGGAGATGTCAAAAGAAAAAATGATGAAAATGCCCAGGCTCCAATAGATGAGAGCAATTGCAGAGATTGAAAGTTAAAAATCTGAAAATGAAACATTGGATTGGCAACTCAAGAGTGGTTGTTTTCAAAGATGTGAGTTTGACAGAGCCTTACATGCATCTGCAAGCTGAAGCTGTCACCAGATTTCATTATCTTCTTTTTGGCTCATTCTTTATGCACTCTGGAAGAAAAAAGGAAAGATGGGAAATGAAAGTGTACCTAAAGCTGGGAAAGGGATGTGTAAACTCCTGCTAGTGGTAGTGGAGGGGGGCATGAAAAGACTTGCTAAAAGCAGAACAGCTCTCTCCAATTGCAGGGATTCAAATCGTCAAACGAGCCGCGGAATTTGGGGAGTTCAAAAGAGAGAAAACCCACTATGGAAGTATGGCCACAGAACACCAAAGTTGAGCAGAAGAGAAAAGATTTTAGAGGGAGCTGAAAGGGACAACAGAAAAAGGCAGAAGTTAGTTGGTGCTGCTTAGAGTCAAGTGCAATTGAGTTTTGCTGTGACTTCAAGGACCTTGTGTGTGTGCCCAAACGCCAAATTGCTTGATCCCCCTGGGGTTTACGCGTGACTGATCGCCACCTGGCCCTGTGAGGATGACCTACAGGGAACAAATATGTGGCAATGATCTTATCCCATCTACCAAATCTTGACCTGGAACAGAACCAACACATTCATCCATTTGTCTCCAGAGAATGTACTTATGTACCGTGTCGTTTTCGTTGCCATGTTTTACTATAAGATAAGCACTAAAACCGAAACTTTAAGGCAGACAGATCTCATAGGTCCAACTAGTTTCAATAGCTTCCATGGACTAATAATAAAATTTGCGTGCCATACCTGTGAACTTAATTTGCACTCCAGACCTGATGTACACTCCCGCTTACAGAACAAGCTCCTCATACTGTGCCAACCTGAGGTTTACATTGCTCGATATGCACCTGAAAATCACCATTAACAGATTAAAGAAACGAAGGAATATGTATCAGATCTCTGGAATATAACAAAACTAAAGAACCAATGTTCATGAAAAGGATATGCTGTCAGCCTGTCACTGTTTATCCCTGTCATGAGAAATGGGAATAGACACCATTGTTCAGTCATTGCTGTCACAGTATTCATTCAGCAAACTGCAGAAAACAACTCAATGATGGCAGCTGAATAACGAAAATGGGAATTCAATCACCGAGACTTCATCATCTGCAAAGAATCGATAAGTGAACAAGTTAAATCATCACATACTGTACATGTTTACCAATTACCGCATGTCCCATCAGTAAGAAATTTCGTTTCACTACAGCATTCTTCATCGGTCCTGAGGAAAAAGAAAACCACTGATTTTTTTTCGATAGAATTTCTACCGAGACATGCTCAGACTGAATGCAGTCTAGATAAGTAGCAAAGCTTGATATAATTGCATATATAATAACAAAAAGAGCATAACCGCTGGATTCAGCATAAGAACAAAGTAGTTACAATTTCAATGATAAGTAATTTGATTTATCCATACATAGATTACATAATAAAAGTCTGAATATTAAACAATTAGATCAACTAAGCACAAAATAGTTCATAGCCAACAAAAAATTTCCTCATCTTTTTCCTCGTTCACATGTAGCGTGTGCAAAATA
Organism: Ipomoea triloba; assembly: GCF_003576645.1. Taxonomy (NCBI): domain Eukaryota; kingdom Viridiplantae; phylum Streptophyta; class Magnoliopsida; order Solanales; family Convolvulaceae; genus Ipomoea; species Ipomoea triloba. The sequence continues at coordinate 2,619,636 of NC_044930.1, forward strand.
ATATTACTATTGTCTTGGTCTCCAGCAACCCAATCCTGGATAACATCAACATAGAGAAATTTCTCTGAAGATTGAATCTGAGATTGGAACCGCTATGATGCAGCTACAGCAGATGACTTCATTTTCTTCGGTGGTGGATTACCCCCAGATATAACCACATAGAAGTAAAAGCACAACATTGCAGCACTATTTTTGAAAGTGAAAAAATAATAAAACCGTTAGAACATATTCTAAACATAAGAACATTCACAAAGGAAAACATATAACCGCCATACCTTATGGCAGCATAAAGGCCAGTTGGAAACACTTTCTTAGTCTGCACCAAATATCACTTTCCAATCAAATAAAGCATAAGTTGGTAAAATAAAATCACAAACATTATTTTATGGAAAAATACCAATGAATAGGTCTGCACATTCTTCCATAGAAGAAAGCCAGCGAGTACTGCAAGGTCAAAAACATTATAAGATAATAAAGATTAGATCAATGGTACAATAAATACTCAAATCCACTAATCCATAATCCCAATATATTTGGGGCTGGCTACTAGATTCTACTTCATATCATCAATTCAACAAATTAACAAAAGAATTGCAGAAGATTAAAACTTTCATTAGGCATCCCCTAAAGAGGTTAGAGGCTTTCAAAAGTCAGCATCCATATTATGGGCTTATGAATAATTGCTCCATAAATAAAATTAAACTGAATGAAATTTTCCAACCAACTGGGTGCCGCTAATAGCAATTAGGTCTAACAAGGAATACATTAATTGTTGCCAGGGATACCTTCAAACCCAAGCAACAATGATTGAAAACAGATTATTCTTAGTTGCACAACTTAACCATGCATATAAGCCTGCATAAAGACACTTGTTAATGTAGTTTACCATCTTAAGTGTTGATCTGCAGCCACTACAGGAGCTTGACTTTACAAGGGAAATACTAACCAGCTTATTGCCTTCAATGTAATGCACTAATGCCTCAATTACAAGAGCAATATCAACACTGGACATGCTATTTTTTTTAAGTAATACATTTATTCACAAAGAGAAGGCAACAAGATGCTGCACACTAGCTCCATAGATATGTCAGTTTTTCATAAAGGACTCTACGCAGAACATGCTATTTGTCAGTCAAAGAATTCTAAAGACCATGGAAAGTGAAATAAAATCAGGTGACAGTGCAAGTAAGGATGTTAAGAGGCTTCCCCCTCCCCCTCTACCTCTCTCTGCCCCAACACATGCAAAAATTTTCTATTTAAGGAACTAACGAGGTATCAAATGTCATGCTTCCCAACAGTTAGAGGTTTATGAAAACTAGCAACTATATGTCAATACATGCTGCTTAGTCCCAAAAAAGAGTGTTCTATACATCATTTTTTAGGCCAATCTGACTAAAACTTGAACTAAGTTGCTATACTTTAAAGTTTAACTTTTGAAAGTCTCTAAGTTAGACTATATGAAACTACATAGGTACTACTTGACTCAAAAAGAATAAAATTTTAAAGAAGTTCACATTAAAAAGTTGGTCATTACATTGATTCTCAAAAGTTTAACTACGACATCCTTTAGGGAGAGAGGAATTACAATTCAATCCTGTAGGGCTTCCTAAATTAGAGAAGGCAGTTTTTTGGGGCATAGAGAGTACTTCAAAAGTGATAATGAAAATTATGGGAAAATCTTCACTAAGATAAAGCATTCCTTAAATGAACTCAAAAGATATAACAGTACTGTCTTCTTTTGGTTTGATAGACAAAATTATATTGAAGAAAAACATTTAAAATATTCATTAAAAAAAAAGAGGTGGGGGGGAGTAAAAAAGTGGCCAATAACATAACACATTTACAAGCAAAAGTGACCAATTACCAGTAGGAAAAAGCAATACCTGCTTGGCCTAGTATAAATGGCAAGCTAGATTTTCCTTGTCTCCACACCTTCAAGCTAACAGTGCTGAGAGCCAGCAAAGCACCTCCAAATAGCACACCGTTACCTAGGGTAGTAATATTTCTTGAGAAAATAAAACCAACCAGTCCCCCACTTAGAACAAAAGTGCCTGTAGGAACAAGGAACAAATAACAGTTTTCAGTCAAAATAACAATCCAAGAAATCAAATCACCTATAACAGGATAAGCTTATATCATGGGACATGAGTTAATGATTTTTAGAAAGAACGTTTTCATTAATTTATAAACACTCCACAATGCATGGGCAAGGCTGCAAGTATCAGATGTCAACTTCCATTACTTAGAGAGAAATTTAAATTCTTTTAGCCAACAAAATGGGAATTATAAGCTAGCAATATATAGTTTATTTACTAGTTCCTGCGGCTTTCATTATTTCATTAGTGCCATAATGCCATCACAAATTCAGATGCACACACAACAAAAATTTGGAGAAAAAAAATGGATTCAATACCAGTAGTGTTGTGAACTTGTTCATTCCGAGAAAAAATGGATGCAAAAAGTGGTCCAGGTGAACTTTTATTTTTAAAATGGACATCCAATATAATTGGGATACTCACCAAAGGGAATTCCAAAACAGAAATCATGAATTTTTGCAGCCCTTTTAGGTTGATAGGTGATATTTTCTCCTGCCAGGTCATTTGTTCCTTGTAATGGATCACTTGAATTTTTTCCATTTACAGATTCTTCTGAAGCTGAAAGTGGGTTTTCTGGTCTTCCACCGTGTGGTTTTAATGGATCCGTAGTATAGCTTAGAGCAGACTTATCCTCTACACTGGATACATCTGTGCCTCGCCCATCATTACTCATAAAAACCTGAAGATGAAGCATCTGAGTTCGGTATCACATAATTTTAAATGACAGAAAAAGTATACTAAAACCAAATTACACCCAAACGCAGCATCCATACAATGGATGCTTTAACAGGTACAAAAGAATTCATAAGAATGCATCCATCAACAGTGAAATTTACATCTTAATACAGGCATTTTTAACCCCCAAAAACAAAAATCTCAAATGATCACATTTTGACTGTTCTTCCGGAGTGAATTTAATGCTAATTATGCGTTTCATTACGTGAAATAACAACAACAATACTTAAAAAATAATTCAAGAGCCTTAAAGTTCGCATAATTTAAGTCAATTGGATAACAGAGAAACAAAACTTGACGGCGAAAAAAATAACGGAGATTCCTGGGACGATAGCGGAGAACTGACCTTGGGGCGAAGAGCAGGGGAAGGAGAGAATCGGGAGCGGAGCTGTGCACGGCGAGTTACGGAAGAGAAGCAAGAGAGCTGAGAAATCGCCGACGACGACATTGCTACTGCTCTCTAAGGTCTTCGATGGCTGCCGATCCTTCTGGGAGAAAGATCAATCGCGAAGAAAAATTGGAAATTGGTTGAAAAATTAGGCAGGGGAATGCGGTCCCACCACCAGGGCTTTGACCCTTTAATTATTAATTAAGATTTTTCCATTAAAAAAAAAACAGAAAATAAAAAAAGAAAAAGAAAGTGAAAATGAAAATGGAGTGACCTATCAGTATTCAGTTGGGGAGATTTATGCAGTAGAAAAAAAAACCCAGTGAAGACGAAGAAGAAGAAGAAGAAGAAGAATGGTGGCTCAATCCTTTAAGTTTCTTCGTCTCAATACTTGTTCAAATCCTCGCCTTAGCTCTTTCCTATCCCCCAAATCTTGGGTATTTATATATGCTTGATGCTGCATTGTTTCATCTTTTCAGAATAAGATTGGTAGGGTTTTAATGGGGAAAAAGGGCATATAAATTTGTGATTACTTCCGGGTTTTCTTTAATTTTATTGGTATGTTTATTAACCATTGTCAGAACGGAATTGCTTGGAGAAGGGCATTCAATTCTCAGGCATCTTCTGCAGGTATATATCTACCCAAGTTTGATAATCTGTTTTATTCTAGTTATTGTCTATGTGCTAAGAATGGAAAGGTCACAATATCATTACTTGTTGGGTTTGTTTTAAGTTCATGATGTAGTAATGGTGATCTTTTCTGTCCAAATATGGAGTAATTTCTATCTTGTTTTCCGTTAAAGGTTCGGAATTTGAGTTTGACGAGGTCCACAAACATTCTGAGTTTGAATGTGATGAGGTCACCAATGATGCCAAAGTTACAGAGAAAAATACTGCATTGCGCTCGGCTCTTTCACAGCTTGCGTGTGACTTTGGCACCGAGTCCATGTTATCATTGCAACGCTTCTTTGGTGCTAGACGTGCACCCGTGATATCAACTGGCTCGCTTAAGCTTGATCAAGCACTAGGCATTGGAGGACTGCCAAAGGTGATATTTTGTATTTTACCGTATTTGTGCTGTCTTGTTTCCCATATACCACATATGTGCTGTATTTATAACAGTATACCGCTTATTTGAAGTTTGGCTACATGCTTTTATATTTATTGCCAAATCACGGAAACTAACTCTAACTCTAATTTTGCTTGAGAAAGTTACTTGTAACATGAAAGAATGGATTTTTGTTGTGGAGAGGAATGTAAAAGTGTCTGTGTAGTTGATGAAGCTTTGCTCTTGTTCAGTCTAATTGGTTTTGTATTTGTTAAAGATAGGATGAGAAACAAGAACAATCGCTCTTTTCTAGACAGCATTCATAGTATGCATTGCATATGCCAACTCACTGTTTTTTTACATATCAAGTATAAGAAAACTTGAATTTGATGAAAAATTGCTTGGTGAAGGGAAGAATTGTTGAAATTTACGGGCGGGAAGCATCAGGCAAGACAACTCTTGCTCTTCATGTGATCAAAGAGGCGCAAAAACTTGGAGGTACATGATATTGTTGCCTTTTATCGTGTTTAATGTGCTTTCTGAAAGCATCGTTTCTGTCATTGAAAATATATTTCTCACTGCATACTTTGAGGTGCAGACATTTTAGATTCTTTTCTTCAACCACCTTATGGTTGATTTTCAATTTGACGAATCATCTTTCTGGCAGGTTATTGTGCATACCTTGATGTGGAGAACGCAATGGACCCCTTGCTCGCAGAAGCAATAGGCGTAAATACAGACAATCTCCTTATTTCCCAGCCAGATTCTGCTGAAAACCTGCTGAGTGTAGTGGATACTCTGACAAAGAGTGCATCTGTTGATGTTATTGTAGTTGATAGTGTAAGATCACCCAAATTTATCTTAGACAAACTATTCTCTTGCAGTGCTCACAACATATTTCAGTGTTCTGCTGGGGGGTGGGGTGGGGGCTTTTTTTCCAAGATCATAGCATCATTCTGCTGAAAACAAACTCAAACTTGATATGTTTATTTGTCTTGAAAAAGTGATAGTCGAGTTAGGAAGTAGAGAGCGTTATTCTTGTCTGCTTCGTTAAGATCATCTTTGCTTGTGAGAAGTTCCGATTCTGTTCCTTTTGTAGGTGGCTGCTCTTATTCCGCAACTTGAGATTGATAGGTGTATCAGTGACAGTGACTCCCACAGAGATGCACAATCCAAAATAATGACACGAGCACTGCGGAAAATTCATTATTCACTCTGCAATTCTAATACTCTTATTATTTTTGTTAACCAGGTTGAGTCTTGTTATTGGAACGCTTCTTCCTTCTGATCTTTTGCTTCTGGAATAATGCCAGTTACATATTAGCCTGCGATTTTCAGGTGAGATCGAAAGTGCAATCCTCCAAAGCTTTTGGACGTGCAGAGGAGGTAACTTGTGGCGGAAACGCATTGCCATTCTATGCTGCTGTGAGATTGAGAATGATTAGAAAAGAACTGCTCAAGGCTAATGACAAGGTAATGATTCCAAGTTACAATTTGTTGGGAATTTGGCCTAAGGGCAATTTTTTAATCCCTTATTTTTCTATTTTTTCCTTTCTGGTAAATTCAATAATCTTATTAGAGCACCAATGAAGTGCCTTAAAAGAGCATGGCTTTTTCTGACAAAAGGGCACAGGAGAATCGATTTTCTTTCTGTTTTCTTCCCTCAAATAAGTATTCTTTGCTTAGAAAGGTTGTATGTGTTTGGTTCCCAGATTACGGGGCTTAGGGTTTCTGTGCAAGTCGTGAAAAACAAACTAGCTCCTGCAATGGCAAATGCTGAATTAAGAATAGAGTTTGGGAGAGGCATTTGCGATGAAGTTGAGGAGGCATTGGAACTGGCTTGTGAACATGGAGTCATTTTACAAGAAGGAAACGGGTATTTCATAGAGGGGGAGGTTTTAAACAGCAAAGAAGAAGCCGAGGCCTATCTTGCTGAAAACGATGGGGCTTTAGATCAAGTTATAAAATCCTTAAGAGCCCAGTTGTTCAGAAGAGAGGGATCGTCGTAGCAAACACTAGGCTAACCTTCAACAACTTAACCATGGAGAAGAACCAGTGCTTCCAAGAGAGTCCTATCCAAGATCTATCAGATTGAAAGCTACGTCTTTGGGTAGAGATGAAGCCGGGCATTCAAGTTTATGCCTTTCTGATACAATTTGCTGTAAGAGCACGGAGTCACCCCACAGAGCTTTCTCTCCTTGCTGCGGAAACTTGCAATCCTTCTTTTGTCATTTGACAATAGAGAAGGATGGAATATCAAAGCTGCCACAATTTATCTACTTTTTTTGTGTTGTAGGTTTTTATGTTGGTAGGTAAGTGTCAAAGGATGCTAGTTGTCTTATAATTGCCCCCATTTAATCCTTATATACCTGATTTAGTACAATTCAGGTGGTTGCATTTTGTACTGCAATTATATTTTTGGACTTGGTGAATCTCCTTTCTGCTAGTTTAACAAGAAGCACATTCTAATTGAAAATCAAGAACAAAAGTAACTCTCATTCCAACAAAAAAACTCAAATCCTACAAAACAGTGCATGTAAACACACAAGGGGTAAAAAGTAAAAACTTTCTGAATGCAACAGTGAAATTTGTAAAAAATGATTTGACAGTAGAGGATTCTGCATTGCCTTGATAGAGTTACCTGTAAGTCCCCAACTTTGATCTGCAACTTCTTAAGGGCAACCATGAATCCAGAATCACCCTGCCAAATGATGGGAGACGTGTAAAAGTTGTTCAATAGCAGTAAAATCCTTGTACATCCATGGATACTATATCGGTAATTCTAGTATTTCCATCTCTGGCAGACATTTCATCAGTGTACAGACTCCTTGAACATCTTGCACTGTAAGGAGAATGTTTGGCAGGATAATCATCATAGAACCTCGACTGTTGCCTTGGGGTGCTCCTTGACCTTGCCCTTGCCCTCACCCTTGCTCTTTCAGATTCTGTATCAGTCATGTAATTTGGGAAGGTAGGAGAATGCACTGGAGAGCTATCATAACAAATTTTCTGTCTTATAGGAGATAATAATCTCCTTGGTGGTGTGGAAGTTGGTTCGTCTATAAGGTCTTGGTTACGGGCATGTCTTCCATGGACTTGTTTCATCTGATTCATGCCACCTCGAGGACTATTGGACACTGCAATCTTTGACAGCAAGTTAGATTCTGTCCATTGATTAAATCTGCAGCCCCCTTGGTCTTCCTTGATGGCTAGAGGTTCTAGCAGAATCTCACCATTTCTCCTCCCCTGTACATTTGAAGTAGAATTTACATCCATTAATCAGATAAATAAACTAGTGTATACCATGATCTTTACAGCCTTAGATGACAGGAAGAAGTGAACTAATAACTCTTCTGAGATTACCCTAGGAGATGACGAGTAGTATTTCTTAATCCGCTTTCTTCTGACAATCGCCTCTTGCTTTCTCGGCCACAAATTTTCGACATCTTTGTTTGAATCCACATTGAAATCCCTTGTGCCATGGACATGAAACCGGAGTTGCTAAGAATTATAATATGTTAGTCAGAAACATATAGACAGATAGATTACAGCAAAAGTTCAGTGACCTTAGAACTTCTATCTTGACAATCTGTGCTGACAGTACCTTCAGTTCACGAGATCTCGTGATGTCATTTTGGCTCATGAGCAGTTTCTTTTGATTTTCATAACGACTATCATCCAGAATGGGAGCTCTCAACAGCTGAATGTGTAACAGTGAATTTGGAAAGGGAATCATGCATTTCAATATGGCTATTAATCTGCGTCTTGCAATTTCACCTCGAATCATTGCTTGAATCTTCACTAGTCCCTTCAGTGCACTTAAGGCTTTCCTAGCCTGCACTTGAAGCATATTCATACTCAAGCACAATGTATCACTATGCATTTTTCATCAGAACAATTTTAATCAAGAAAAAGAGAAAACAATGTAGCAGATGCTTACAAGGTAAGCACGATAAGCACTTTGGATTTTGATAGCTGCAGAGTTTTTTATCTCTAGAATTTCATGTCGAGCATTTGCTTCCCGGAAAACTGTGGCTGCAAATTTGGCAGAAGCCACTGCAGCCTCGGCTGCAGCTGCTGTAGCTAGAGCTACAGTCAAAGCATGTTTTCTCTGCTCCTCTGTTGTGTCATGTAATGTTTTCTGAACAAGGGAAATTTCTGCTTTTGGTTTTCTTGCAGGAATAAATAGTTGTTTCACATAATTTAACCAGCTTCTTATTCTTCCCATTGGATCATAAGAGTGCTGCAAAACAAAAATTTTCACTCACTACTATGATACAATATTACCTTTTAAGATAAAGTGTTAAGAAATGCTTAATTTCTATCAACACATTCCAAAAAGAATATTCATGGAATTATAAAATAGAATTTGCAAACTCTCATTGAAATGTAATTTTATGCACCAGATTTAATATCTGAATTACCAGAAATGTATAGCATACCTGAATGAAGAAGAGGGCTATCTAACACATCAAATTTGTTCTGGAAGACATCTAATGCTCCCTAGAAGTCATTCTTGAAAGGTGATGTGCCAAGAGGCTGTCCTGAGCAAAGCTATGACAGGGGCATCAAGTGCTGAGAGAAAAATAGATAATGAATGCAACAAATGAAAGCGGCTTTAGGGAATGTTTTACCATTTATGTGATTTGATCTGTCAATAGTAAAAACATGTGCAAACTACTCTTGGTGAATGCATACCAGAGAAGAATAATGTAACCTACTAACCTGATATATTGATGCCCTTCCATCTATCTCGCGAAGAATTGAGTACAGGATTCAATGGTTCATGTTTATGTGATTTGATCTTTCAATAGTGAAAACCTGTGCAAACTATTCTTTGTGAAGGTATACCAATCCAGAAGTTATTATTCCATCTATCTGATGAAGAACAGAGTATAGGATTCATGAGTACATGGAAGGCCTTACCATTTATGTGAAACAATCTTTAAATGGTGAAAATATGTGCAAACTGCTATCTGTTAATGCATACCTGTGAGGAAATAATGGAATCTGATATATTTGATGCCTTTTCATATTCTTTTACAATCTAGGATTTCCTTCTTTTTCTCACTTCTACTTATTTTAGGTGGAATGTTAATTGCATATATAAGCTATAAAGAAAGATATCAAATCACAACTTTTAAAGGGTTAGAGAGGAAATATCTCTTCATAACTCTTATTAAAACTGTTACTCAGAAAGCAAATATGCTCTGCACATAGACAGATGCCATATTAAGCAAGTAAATTTCACATATTCACCTATTTCACCAAACAAGAAACATAACAAGGGCACAAAGGTTTAAATATTAGCTACATATAGTAAGTCTAATAAACTCCAGTTCACCAACGTAGTATCCCAGAAATTTCCCAGGTAGTTTGTACAACTCTGATCCTTTAATGACACCACTGTTTCTATTACTAGGACTGACCGTTTCTGGTCACATCTCATTATTGTTTAAAATAAACCACATTAATAGCTGTACCACTTTAGCTCTTCAAAGTTGTCAAACAGTCAAAGTACCTGCACATATTTCCAAGGTTCAACCAGCAATCCATCTTTTTACAAACAAGGGAGTAATACTCTTCGTAACAGCAGTACTTATATATCTCGTATTAACAATTGAAATATGATCGAAAGAGCCAGGGTTTCTTCCTATACCTACGAATTCCACTAGACACAGAAATGATGAAGAACCATAAGAAATTGTCTTGAAATTGGGTGGGTACTTCTTTTTTTAAAATGATTGCACCCTAATCTCGAAAATCCCCACAACTCTCACCTTCGAGACTTGGTAGAGTTAAAATGCAAAACATACGTTAACAGTCCAGAGAATCAGAGATTCCCAAAATGCTTGTGATTATTATACTCTGCGCCTACCAAGAAAATTATACTACTAACTTTTTAGATTGATCAATCAATTGAGTTGTACTTAAAAGTACTTCTTTTTCTACTCTCTACTCTTTACTCTCTAACCACTGTCATAGCCTTAAGAAAGCGGCAGGTTGCCCGCACAAGCTTAACTCATTGCGTAGAAAGTATTTTGGGGCAAGAAAGTGACGAATTATAAATTCTTACATACAATTAAATGGTGTTCCCAAAACGGCTATTTTAATTCTCCCAACCAAAGGCCAGATGGAAACCAAGAAAACTGTAAAATACACTTTTAAAACAATTAAAGAATACATTTATACTCCATAACACCCTAAAATTGGACAAGATTTGCAAAACACAACTATCTTAGAATAACAAAAGTTCAATTTTTGTTGGCATATCTTGTGAGATATCAATGGCCCAAAACATGGTAATCAAAGATACCGATATATATGATACTTTAATCATGATAAAGAAACTTTCTAAAAACAGGATACTCTGATTAGAAACAGAAAATTTTTCTAGAGAGTGGGGTAATTGCAATTTGCAAGCAATGATCACAAAATAGTGCTAGTAATAACTGCAGGTTCAATTGGGGAAATTCTCAAACTCCAGTGGACCCGAAGCCACCGGAGCCTCTCACTGTGGAGTCGAGATCGTCGACTTCTTCCACCTCCGGCGTCACGATATTTTGAATGATAAGCTGTGCAATTCTGTCACCAACCTTAACTTGGAACTCCACATCGGAATGGTTGAACAGTATCACCCCAACTGCTCCTCTGTAATCCGCATCAATCACCCCCGCCCCTACATCAATCGAATGCTTCCATGCCAGTCCTGACCGCGGCGCTAATGAATAAACAAACAAACACAACAACAACAATTAACCCTCCCTGAACGTATATAGCTATGCACAGAGAGAGAGAAATACCAATGCGAGCATAGGTTCCTTCAGGAACGGCGATGCTGAGATCGGTAGGGATCAAAGCCTTGCCTCTCGCCGGAACTTTAATCTCTGCAGCACTGCGAGGCAAAAACACCAAAGAAGCAAATGATTTCACGAAAATACTTCATGAAGTTTTGGAAATGAAATGAGAAGTCATTACTCCGTAGCATGTTAAAGGCGATATTGAAAACACCGACCTGGATAGATCGTAGCCGGCGGATAGAGGGGAGCCTCGAGAGGGCAGCACCGCGTTCTCAGAGAGCTTCTTGACGCGGAAATAAGGAGGAGCACCGCCGACGAACTTCGAAGGCGCGGAGGCCTTCATGTCTGCGGATGAAGAGCTGAGATTTCCGGCCATCGCTGAGACAGTTAGTGCGTGTAGTTGAGAATTAGAGTGGAAATGTGTCGATTTAGAAGAAATCGAAAATGGCGGTGAATATGTAGGGCGATTTTGCCCTAGGAAACCGTATGGCGCCAACATAACTCCCGCCATTTTTGAGATGGCAATTAGTATGGTTTGACATAAGGGAGAAAAAAATAACAAAGTGAACTATAATTACATAAAATCAAATCACGTAACATATGACCAGTGTTGCAAAAATCGTGCCTATGTGCTAGGTGGCACTCAGTCACAGAGATTTCCGCTGGAATTGACAAATTTCGCGGTCGAGGCTTAGCCTGTCAAGGCAGCTGTTCGGCCGCCTAATCACAAAGTCTTTTTTCTTTTAAAGGTTTAAGTCACCTTATAAATAAGAAAAGGAGTAAAAAATTTACTAAAATCGTGAAGCCTCCTATTCTCTTCAAAGTTTCTCGCCGTCATCTAGTTTCGCCTCGTCATCGGCGCTGTCTTCCTTTCTCAGTCCTCACCGGTGATGTTGCTGGCTGGTAAGTTTTCTCTTTGTCTGATTGCTTGTTTTGTTTTTATGTTTTTTTTTTTTGGTTCATTCTCTAAGTTCTCTGTTTGTCTATGCTCTTTAGTTTTGGATGGAAAATGGCTTGCAGTGGAGGTTGTGATTGGTTGCTCTTCATTTTTGCTTTTATTATTTTGATTTGGAATTGAAATTTGAAAATGAGATGTGGTGGACTAGTTGAGTGACGATGGTGGTGGATTGTTCTCCAATCTCCATTCTTGTTGTTGTCAATTTGTGATTCACGAGGAGTTATGAATCTTATGATTTCATTGATTTTTCACTACTGAAACTAACAAAATCTCTAACAAATGAGTTTAACTAAAAAAAACAAACAAAACAAACCCGGATGCTTAGGGGGCGCCTAACGATTTATACAACCTTGCATATGACACGATATGTATAATCCAAGTTATTAAACATTACTATTTCAAACTTTTCTCTGCCCTTGCAATACCAACTCATGCCTTCCACAGTACAGTTTGATCAACAGCTACTATGAACGACAATCTCGCATTATTCCGATCCCACCCCAATCTCTGCATCTGCGCGGGTAAAGAAACTCATACCTCAACTCTTATTGTGGGAATTTTGTGGGTGCAGGTAATACATATTACGTAACTTTAATAATTAATATCACATGTAAATCTAATAAAAAAATTATAATTACAATTAATTATCGCATGAATTCTTTTTATAAGTTTGAACATATTATGCACATGCATATCAATATAATTCAAACATGCAACTTTATTTCATGCAACATTATAAATCTACATGATAACATCCAATCTTTATTTGTCACGTCATATAATAAAAGTGAGAGAATAGAATTTGAGAATTATATATAATATAACTCTGCAACTTAATTCGCGCATGGGTCAGTTAAGATGACTCTTGTAGGCTAAGTTGCGGTTGTGCTTCTTCACTCCTGATCCCTTCAAGAATCAAGACTTCAACCAAAGAGCAACCACGTTGAATGTTGCATTAAGCATATTTGCAACATGGAGTCCCACCGCCACAGCAGAGTTTCACTCCGAAAACGAAAACGAAAACGATCACGATCACCGCCAATTGTCTTCCCGTCGACATGCGTGATATGCGGCCACCGCACTGCCCACGGCTCCCCACCTCCTCCTGCCACCGAGAACCTCGGCCCTGCCATGGCTAGGGAGGCCATGATGTACATGCCAGTTCCGAAGCCTCAAACGGTGGATCCGCCTTCCTCTCGCACTTTTCAAGCCCCGAGCACGGCAATCCAGGACCAAATGCACGTCAATCGCTTCCACTCCTCCGCCACTTGCAAGAACTTCATCGGCTTCGTTGTCGCCCTCTCCGAGTCTGTTCGCTCCCTCAAGGTCTCGGATCCATGCCGCGTGTCTCCCGCTATCTCCACCGTGGTTTCAACCCTCCAAACTTTGATTTCCTTCGTCGATGAGATCCCTCCCGCTCCGGCGCCCCAATCCTCCCGATGCGGCAACGTAGCTTACCGGACTTGGCACGAGCGAATGCGTTCCAACGCCGAGTCTTACATGATTCAATTCCTTCCTCCAAACCTCCATCCTTACACGGTCGAGCTTGTTCCCTACTTCACTGATAGTTTCGGCAATGCTGATCGAATCGACTACGGTCTGGAATTTTACCGATTTTACGATTATCTGCCTTGTTTTACTATTTTATGATTACTGTTACTATTATTATTATCATTTAAAAGAAGGCAAATCGAAATTTTACCACTACAAAGGAATATACAAAGAAGAAACAGTCATTTTATTTCAAAAAAAAAAAAAAAAAAAAAAGAGAAAAGAAACAGTCATTTAAGTTTTACGGAGTAATTTTTATGAAATGCAGGATTTGAAATAGTGAAGTTTGATTAATATATTGAATGATATTCATAGGTTTCAGGAATAGTTTCTGCAATTATATAGAGTTGTAATCTGCAATTGAAACTTCAATGTCTATTCTTTGATGTTACTGTCTGATTCCATGTCTTCAAATTAAATGCAGCTTAAATGTTATGTTCTCATATGCAAATTTGTTGTATTAGAATGAATAAGAATTAGAGTGAGTGAACATGAAAGCATCCTGGATTCCTGATATTTTAACTCAGTCTAACCATCTAAGATAATAAAGGGAGTGAAACTGGTGCTGTTGTCATTGCCATTATTATTCGGCATTTGGGTGCAATTTCTTAATGCTTGTTCATTTTTATCTGCTTGAATTGGTATATTAGTAATGTGGTTTTGTTCATAATCACTCTTGTTAATCTTTCCTTCCAGGAACTGGCCACGAAACACATTTTGCTGCCTGGCTTTACTGTTTAGCAAGATTAGGAGTTGTGAAAGAAGTGGATTACCAAGCTCTTGTAACCAAGGTTTTTGTGAAGTACTTGGAGTTGATGAGGAAATTGCAATTGACCTATAGTCTTGAACCTGCGGCTTCCCATGGGGTCTGGGGACTAGATGACTATCACATCTTGCCATTTATTTTTGGCTCATCGCAGCTGATTGGTCACAAGTACATCAAGCCAAAATCAATTCGTAATGAAGATATCGTGCAGAACTTTTCGAATGAGTACCTCTACTTCTCGTGCGTTGCTTTTACAAAGGAGGTGAAGAAGGGGTTGTTGGCAAAACATTCTCCTATATTGTATGATACAAGTCAGGTGCCAAATTGGGATACGGTTAATAGTGGTTTGCTTAAGATGTATAAAGTGGAAGTCTTGCAACAGGTTCCCATCATGCAGCATTTCCTTTTTGGCTCCTTAATTAGATGGTGTGTTTCTTATCCTCTTCATGTTTTTAAGCTTTTATATTTAACGAAGAATTTATTACTCAATTCAATTTCTTGCAAGATATTTATCCTTTGTCGTGAAGTATTGAATTTCTAATGCCTTTCTTGTCAGGGAATATTAAGGGAAATAACGTGGCATCTGGAAGTGGATTAAACTAAAAGTATCATCTGCAGAGTATAAAGTAGCAGAGTAGCAGGAAGACAAGAGCCTTTTGTAGCCTTTTGGCAGTTGATACCTTTAATTCACTATATATTTTGGGACTTTTGACGAACATCTGTAAATCTCTTTTGGTTCCTCCTTTTTCACTTTCATAAGCTCCTCTCGGCATCATCTTTTGGGACAATAATACATTTTCTCCTGCTTTATAAATCTCCCATATAGACTATAGTGCATAAAATACGTCATCTAATAGCAAATTATCTTGTTGAGATTTTTATTATGCATCAATACTAACTCTTTCTCCCCCAATAGAAATAGCGGTGCGCAATCGATTAAGCGAACCGTTTTAACAGTTCTAATTTTGTATTACCGCCGTTTTAACAGTTCTAATTTTGTATTACCGAATTAACCTGAACAGAAGTTTTTTGGTTAATTGGTTGGTTAACCGATTAACCGAACTTTTTAAAGCACTTTTTAAAGTTAAATTTTAAAAATCCTAAAAATAATACTTATAATAATAAGTCCAATTAAAATTAAAATAATACATATAATAATAAATTCATAAGAAAATATACAAAAACAACACAACCAAATTAAACCGATTAACCGAACTTTGTTTGTTTGATCAGCTAACTGAAAATTTAACTAAGTTTACACACCCCTAATTATAAATCCCTATATAGTGCATAAAATAAGTCATCGAATAGTAAATTATCTTGTTGAGATTTTTTCAAAAAATAAAACTTAGTGATCATAGCCTTACTCGTCTGACACCTCCGTTCATGACTTTAAGTCACGATGAATCAACTACGCTAAATCTCAATGGTTGCATCAATACTAATTTGTTTGTATATAGATCATTTCAATATAAATACATTCTTAAATTTTATATGAAAAGTCTATTAGATCATTGAAAATTACAATTAAACATATCAACTTGTGATCGCATATGGAGAATGGTTCTCAATTTCTCATATGAATAAGATTTTATATCTACTATACTAATAAGAGCCAAAGAGAGTTAGGCCTAAAATGGGTAGAAAAAATGACGGTCAAATTATTTAATCAAATGGATGGTTCAGATGAATTATTTAATCAAATAGATGATTAAGATAATTCGGATTAATATTATTAATAGAGATTACCTAATTTAACCTTACTTTTATGATTATCCGTTAAGTTTTCCGTTAAATATTCTCTTCTCCGGTAATATTCCGTTAACTTTTAACTTACCCATTAATTTCTATAAGAAAGGTCTTAGGTTCGAACCTCATCTCAATCAAATTTGACATAATTAAGTTCCTCACTCTATTTACTCTTATTAAATTAAATAAATTAGTAGCTACAAAAAAAATGATACATATGCATTTCTTTAATTTAGAATTATGTGTCTACAATGCCTTTATTTGAAAAAATTATTCATTATCAAAAAAATTAAATTAAATAAAAGAAATAATTTCATTAGTTATATTGTCTTTATTTTTTCTCATGCAAAGATTCTTTACATTCAAATTTATCAATTGATATTCATTACATTGTCCATTATCTTATTTTTACAATATCTTGTAATTAAATATCAAAGTTATAGTACAAAATAATGTTATATATTTATTTACCAAGTATTTTATTAATACTATGAAAAAAAAAATTTAAATAATTTGAAACTAATTATATTAACTACTTGGGGATTGGTTGACAAAGAGAGTACTCAAATAACCCAACAAATTGAAGCGAAATCACTCTATTTTACTCTTATTGAATTAAATAAATTAGTACTTACACAAAAAAAGATACATATGTATTTTCTTTAATACCATGAAAAAAAAAAGAAAAAAGAATAGTTTGAAACCAATCATATTAACTACTTGGGTGATTTGTTGACAATGAAAGTACTCAACTAACTCATTACCCAGCAAATTGAAGCGAGAAACTACCTTTTAATATTTTTGGAATATATAATATTTTAAATTTTCAAATTTTTATTAATTTATTTAATCTTTTTTTCTTAAACTAGGGATTTCTTTATCCACAATAACTCATTCAACAATAATGGTTGAACCAAATGAACCCCAAGCAGAACACCTAAAGGAAAGTCCATAGCTCCTATATCATAATCTCATTGCATGACGTTGTCATCTATGCTACCAACAATAACCAAATTGTAAATAACACACTACCAACAAAAATGAAGAAAACAAATACTTAAGATGAAGATAATGGCAATGTTACTCAAAAGAGAATTAAGAACACTTAGAAAAATTATAATGAAAAGTAGTATTTATTTAGAATATTATTTTTAGACCAAATATTTAGACTATCGATTTTACAAGATTGCAAATATTTATTTTAGTAATAATTATAATGAATTTTCTATATTATTTTAGATTCATATATTTTGAATTAAATATTTAAATAAAAAAATTTGACATTCAAGTACCATGTATAAACTTCTCATATATAATCTTGCATTGATATACTTTCAAATATTTATTTAAATATAAACATTGGACATTAACTCATTCGCGCAATGCGCTTATAAAACTAGTTATATATATAAAATCCTAAGTAAGTCGTGTCTGGTCAGTGGTCACTCTGCGTGTACCCCTTCCCCTTTCCAGTAAAATCAAAGCCAAAGCCCTAAAATTGCAATCCCTAAAATAAACCCCTAACTCAGACGCTCACTGCTCAGTACCTCTCGACGCAGCCGACGGCCTCACGCCTGCGACGTACGTATCCGGCTATCGCATCTCCTGGGCTCCTCACCGGCGTTCAATACTCCTTCGTCTCCTCGGCTCCTCACCAGCGAAGTGCGAATACTGCGAACTGCCCAGGTTTTTAAAAAATAGTTCATAGATCATACGATTATTATTATTATTGTTATATACATTTATAAAATGCCGATACATTTGTGATAAGTTTGTCATATATAATCCTTCTTCATTTGTCTCTACACCTGTTCGGCTGTTCCAGCGTCTGTTCTTGTTCCTCAAATGAGGACTTTCGTTAGGCAGTAGCAAGAACTTAGCATTTTCCAGTAGCAAGAATCGAATAAAAAAAAAAACTTTTAAGGATTTAAAAATTTAGGTAAAAAACTTTGGTTAGTCAGTAAAAAAAATTCTGCTTCACTGGCTTTTTCCTTTTCGAAGTATCATCTATTTTTTTTTTTTTTTTTGCTGGAATTAAGCTTTTTGCTGCATGCTGTTATTGCTTTGGTGATATTTTATTGCCAATTGGTTTTTTTCTAAGATGTGTTTTCTTTTGCTCTTAATTTCCTCTTGAATGCATCAGCAGTAACCTGCCGTGAACTTGATTCTTGTTTCAATGATTCTTGTTCTCCAAATAAATACTCTGTAATTATTTGCACTCGAGAACTATGAAATGTCAGTAATTGGGGTTCCTAAACCAAACCGAACTGAACTGCAATGTTAAACCGAATGGTTTTATTTATTTATTTATTTATTTATTTTTGTTTTTGTTTTTGTTTTTTTAAAACAGAACAAACCGACCCCCCCTCCCCTCCCCAAACCCACCAAAAAAAAGAAAACTATTACTGAAAACTACCGATTACTGTTTGTTCTCTGTGGTCGTTCCTCCTAATATCGAGTTTCTAATCCATATTTGCATTTAACTTTTTCGTTTGAATTCTATACTTTTCTCAACACTATATGTAAAAATGACATCATTAGTACCTGCAAATTTCTTCAAAGCTTTCTCCTGCTTCTGAATTCCTGCCACTTTCCCTTTTTAAGTCTTAATTGTGGGAAACTGTGAATGTTTGCTTAATTTTGGAGAAATTCACTATAAATGGAAAAAAAAAGACTTGATAATATTATGTAATAGGGATATGGCATTTTCTGACCTGAAAATGCACTGAAAGTTGCTTGCACCTTGTTGCAAATCTTAGAATGCAGATTGCTTCCTGTTACAAATTAAAAATAGTTTGTAATTATCGTTGCATTGATAATTTAATTGTACTTGTGTAATTACCGTTTTATTGATTTTCCTGTGCTCAGGCTATGGATGTGGATGAGGAAAATTCTGTGGAACCTACAGAGACTTCTTCTGTTATTACTGATAATCAGAATGTAGCTTCTGCCCTGGGTGCAATTTCACTTCAACCAGTTCAACCACTTGCACCACCTGTAATCATACCTCCTATTGCACCTGCCATTGCTCCAAGACCTGTAGTTGCTCCGCCTCTGGCACCTCTCCCTGTTCGACCATCAGTTCTTAAGCCTCCTTCAGTGACACAGAATGGAGACATGCGGGCTAGTGATTCAGATTCTGACCATGATGAATCAGGATCAGGTGCAATGGCTGGCTCTACTCAAGAATATGAGATTTCTGAAGAGAGCAAACTGGTGAGAGAGAGACAAGAAAAAGCCATGCAGGAGCTTCTTTTGAAGCGAAGAGCTGCTGCTCTGGCAGTCCCTACAAATGACATGGCTGTTCGAGCTCGTCTTCGTAGACTTGGTGAACCCATAACCTTTTTTGGAGAAAGGGAAATGGAAAGACGGGATCGACTGCGAGCACTTATGGCGAGACTTGATGCAGAAGGGCAGCTGGAAAGACTGATGAAAGCTCATGAGGATGAAGAAGCTTCAGCTTCTGCTGCACCCACTGAGGAGGAGGAGATTATATACCCATTTTATACTGAGGGGTCAAAATCTCTTTTACAGGCCCGAATAGAAATTGCAAAGTACTCTATTCTGAAGTCAGCCTTGCGTCTTGATCGTGCTAGGAGAAAAAGGGATGATCCTGATGAAGATTTGGATGCTGAAATAGATTTGGCTTTAAACCAGGCAGGAAGCCTGGTCCTTGATTGCAGTGAAATTGGAGATGATCGACCACTTTCTGGTTGCTCACTATCACATGATGGTGAGATGCTTGCCACCTGGTAATCTCTTTCTCTATGAGTTTCTATTATGCATGCATGTATGCCTTGTTGGTTCCACTGGCAGGAGAGGATTCTGTGTGCTATTAGGTTTTGCTTTGTGGTTTACACTGTATATGTGGTTATTCAGTTCTTTTATCTTATCTGGATTATAATATATAATAGGCTGACATCTATTGGTTTAATTTACTTTAGCTTTTCCTTCATTTTCAAGTGGGCACTGTCATTGCATTCAACTTTGTTCTAAATTGAATATTGAATGTACTTCTTGGACATCCATACAATTTACTAGTATTCAGTATTAATTTGGTAAATAATACTATCAAGACTAGGCAGTGTTTTGCTTCCTTGTATCAGTATTCTCACAAGGTATCTATAGAGTCTAATTTTCTAACTGGTGCTAGTTCTAAAAATTCTCTAGCAGATTGTTGAGTTTTTTTTGCCTTGTGTTCCCATGTGTACAGTGCTCTGAATGGAGTTGCAAAATTGTGGAGCATGCCTCAAGTACAGAAGGTTTCTACCCTTAAGGGGCACACCGAACGAGCTACTGATGTCGTATTCTCTCCCACATCCAATCATCTAGCAACCGCATCTGCTGATCGAACTGCAAGGTTGTGGAATGCAGAAGGGTCTCTTTTGAGGACATTTGAGGGCCATTTGGATCGTCTAGCCCGGATTGCCTTCCATCCATGTGGAAAGTACTTGGGCACAACTAGCTTTGACAAGACTTGGAGATTATGGGATGTAGAAACTGGTGAGGAATTGCTTCTTCAAGAAGGTCACAGTAGGAGTGTATATGGACTATCTTTTCACCATGATGGTTCCTTAGCTGCATCTTGCGGACTAGATGCTCTTGCTCGTGTTTGGGATCTTAGGACAGGAAGAAGCATTCTTGCTTTCGAAGGCCATGTTAAACCTGTATGTTTTACTTGATATATGGTTTTTATTTTATTTTTATCATTTGCTTTTGTTTTTGTGGTATTGGGAAGAAACAGAAGAATACTGCTAATGATGATCATCTTTCAGGTTCTAGGTATCAGTTTTTCTCCTAATGGGTATCATTTAGCTACTGGTGGTGAAGATAATACTTGCCGAATTTGGGACCTAAGGAAGAGAAAATCCCTTTACACAATACCTGCTCACTCTAATCTCATCTCTCAAGTTAAGTTTGAACCCCAGGAAGGATACTTTTTGGTGACTGCTTCATATGATATGACGGCTAAGGTATGTTGACTACTTAAATTTGGTTTGTTTTGGTATTCTTAGTTCCTTGAACAAATATTATATTTATGCAATATAATTTATAAATTTGCACTTGATACCAGGTGTGGTCATCAAGAGATTTTAAGCCAGTGAGGACACTATCTGGGCATGAAGCCAAAGTTACATCATTGGATGTTGGGGCAGGTTAGATATGTGTTTTTTTAAAAATCATTTCCTGTATTTTAAGCTTATTTCAAACTGCTTTACCTTTTGTGTATGTATTTTGTTATCTTGATATTTTTGTTTGGTTTTGAGAAGATTTGTGTGACCTTCTTTTGAATTTGAAGCATACTAGATATCAATGAAGTGATGTGCTCTTTTCTCGATTATTTGGTGTAGATGGACAACTTGTTGCTACAGTTTCACACGATCGAACTATAAAGCTATGGTCTAGCAAAAGCAGTGAAAAGGAAAAAGCAATGGATATTGACTAGTAAGTAGAACTGAGAAGGGTAGTTGAAGAACAATATCTGAAGCAACAACGAGAAAAAGGATGGGCATTTGAATAGCAGCATCAACTGGTGAAGAACTGACTTGACTGTTAATACAGTGCCCAAAGTGAGTGAGGTATAATTTTCGGTTTCAGCGCACAACTGATTGCTTTATTTCCTGCCCAGTTATTTCAAGTGACCTTGTGGACTGAAATTAGTTGTATAATGGATGCTGTTGGTTAAGTATTGGAAGTAACAATTTTGTAATCAAAAGAAAACAATGCAGCAGTGACCCAACTCCATCTACTTCAATTGTTATACTATGGACCCTTGATACAAAAATTTTGTACTTTCAGTTAGCACATTCCGTACTTACCGTAAACAGTTATGTAATTGTAAACAAATAACTTAATAATTGCTGACACATAATATGATAGTTACAGGTATAGAAATTGTCAACCGCAGGTATAGAATGTGTCATCTATAGATTTTAGATACAAAATCTGAAGGTTATTTTTGGATCGAGGTCTACAATACAAGATTGATCCTAGTCCATGGTATAATTTACCCATCTCAATTGTTATATCGTGGATTAGGGTCCACAGTTCTAATACACAAAATTTGACTTTATAATACACATACATAAATACGATATAATAAACATGAATTTTGTAGTTTATGAAATCAAATTTTGTATATTGGACCATTTTGTATATTGGACCAGGCCTACAAGGGGAGGATAGAAACTCATTGCACTCTCTTTCTTGCTCCAATAAGGCTAGCTGTTATCTTATGAGCGGAGAAGCTTATCAGAGTTTTGAATTGTTTCCATAACACGGTCTAATGGAGTATATAACAAGATAACAATAAAAATTACTCCCCGTATATAAGAAGCATATTATTTTTATAATGAGTTCTAACTTCCAATTTCTACTCACTTTTTTTCTCTTCATATTTGATTGCACATCCAAACCAGAGGCATATAATACCCAAAGCAAACACTTGAATTTGGATCCAAAACAGAGGCCTACCTAACAACCGGCTCTACCAGAAAAATAACAACAGATAATGCTATAAAAACCTATCTGAAACATATTCTGGGATACAAACATAGTCAAGCTTCTCTATAAGAAAACTGAGTCTATATAAAGTTGATGCACTCCAGTTAATAAAACAATGACTCTTTGAACTCCTACCTCCAGCACGACAACAAAAGAACTCTGCATTTCCAGGGTGAGTTGGTTAAGTCGTAGTATACAAGTTCAGCCCGAGATGGGGTTTCATTCATTTGTGCGCTCATCAGGAAGAATAATATCCTTTACTGTTGCAACTTCATTTATACCAACCAGTAAGAAGCCACCTCAGCAGGAAACAGAAGCAGCAGCAGAAGGCCTGTCGGCAGACAAATTGATGTATGTTCAAAGACTATGCCACATATGCACGATTGGAGAAACAAAAGGGAACGAACCAGTTTTGGAGTTCAAGTAACAAGAATTCTACAAGCAATGCAACCTATTGTTATCCTTGGTAAATATCTAGTGTAACAACATTTTGATTGCCAGCTAAAATTCATACCTCACCTAAATTATTCTTGAATTCTAAGTTGACTACATCTTTATATCAGCAAAAAAGATGGCATAAAAGTGCTTATAAATACATTTCTATCAAGGTAATTTCTACCTGTAAGGCACAAAAATTTCAGTTATAGAAAACTAGTAAGTTCAAGCTTTATATTCAAAATCAGTCCAAATTTGAGTCAGCTGTACCTATTTAAGTCAGGTGGTGGAAGAGAGAAAAATGGAGTTCAGACCAAAAATTTGGCCAATTATGTATGGGTGGTATAAGTAAATTTAGGGTTGTTATGCAGCACCAAATTAAAATAAGTTGTTAAATAACTGATGCATCTGTTTTTAGTGTGTTCAAAACTGTAAAGGAACCCATTGTTAGAAGAAGTCCGATGAGTGGCTAGCCACCATTCAACAATAAGAAGGAACTTGGCAACAAGATACATGAGAAACCTATTACCTGGAAGAGTAGTAATACAACGCAAAGGGACTGTTCTGACATTCTGCCAAGTTGTCTTAAGAAGAAGTTTACCAATGTTCCATCATTTGTACCAGTTAGTAAACCAGTCTGAGGATCAAATCTGAACAGTACCAATAGAGGTCAATTTAGTTGTGAGTATTTACAAGTCAAGCAGGCAAATAAATTAACTTACTTAGGCAGTCGATGCCGTGGACAAGGGATAATACCAGCTAGCTTGACAAACGAAAAACAAAGAAAAGTAAGGGGTTAGAGTTTATAAATAACAATATTAACTTCATTGTTCTGTTTTAGAGGAATCTAGGAAGAGGGGGTGGTACCTGAGGGACTGACAGCAGAAAGTTCAAAACTTGAGGGGTAAAGAATATCAGAAGTGTTTCACTGAAAAGGATAAAACATGAGAACAGTAGTTGATTATAGTTCGCAGAATCTCAGATCAAAACAGCTAAATAAGTAACTTTACAATGTAACAAAATGCATGCATGCATGCTTGATGGGAATAACTGGATAATGTAACAATATGCATGTAATTTTTTATGGTGCAGCAGCAATTAGACGCAGTTTAAAGCCATATTTTAACTTTGCGTAACATAATTGTCCACAAATCCTTATTTGTATTCATGTTAATAATATAGACAACATTCATGTGGATTCAAATTATGTTCAAAGTAACCAGCTTGATTGGCATGAGTGACAGTGCACTCTCATCCCTTAAGAGAGGTCAGGAGTCCAAACCCCCTCTCGTATGGAAAAACCAATCTAGCCAGCACTTTGCCCCTTAATTGGGCCGGCCTAGTGCGAACGGGAATTAGTCTGAGTATGGTACGGGCTTAAAGGTGTCTTCTACAGTTAGGGCCTACTCAAGACACCTCGTGGTCTAACCAAAAAAAAAATTATGTTCGAAGTGTTTGATTGAGGGACAGTAGTACTGCAATTCACATGGAGGGTATTCATCAATATGTTGATGGAACAGCTATTGGTTCAAATATCAACCAAATAAGATGAATATGGGATTTGATATATCTTTTTCGGTTAGTTGTATTTTTTAATTTAAAAATTGTCTTGAAATATATGATTAATTGATCATGCATCTGGAGACAGAGGTCAACTTGTATATCAGCAGACAGCCTTAAAAAACAGTTTTTAATACATCTATACCAAAACAAAGACTAATTTTTTATTATCTTTCCCAGAATCCCAGTTATTTAATGCATTCTCCTTTCTCTCAGGATCAGGGGTAGGATATAACTATGAATAATATATTATTAAGATGGTTCATAAACCAGGGAACTTTCAAAGTTGAGGATTCATGCCATCATCAAAGAATATAATAAGGGGAAAGTCAAAATTTAAGTTCATTATGTACTTAAATTAATTATAATGTTATAAGGAAAATACATATTCACATACCTAAAGTGACCCAAAATGCCAGCTACTGCCATAGTCATTCCAGCAAAGTAGGTGAAGGTGTCACCAACAAAAACTGAAGAAGGATACCTATAATAGAAAGTTCAGGATAACACACAAAGAAGACAAATTGCAAAGTTCTAGGAAAATTGACAATCTTGAAGTAAAGTACGGTACCAGTTGTAAGAAAGTAAAGCCAAGGAAGTGCCAAGCAATGGTTGGGCAAGATAAAGAGAAAATGCATGGGCTTGTTTATACTCGGGGTCAGTAGATGCTCCAATTTGCATGATATTATGAATCAATATCTACAAGTAATACTATCAGTTAGATTCCATGAAAACTTTTTGTATTTTCAGGTTCAGTATATTAAAATCTTTTAACTTACAGCAGCTGCAATAACAACTGTCTGCCCTACTTCAAGGCCATTGATACCAGCATGGATATTTATGGAATTTGTGCAAAATATGGCCAAGAGCCACATATATAGTTTATAAATCCATCCTGTACACATTAAAATTGGTAGAAGAGTTATAAAATGTACCAACGAAACAGATTGTGTAACACGAAAAGTAAACGATCAATCCACACATTATAATGAAGGTATCAGTTAAATCAAACAATACCTAGATCCAGAATTTCTAATCCAACATATTGAACTAGAGGCTTTGGTATAACAATAGTTGTATGCCCAGCATACGCCATCAACAGAGGAAGAGCTGCAATAGATGGTAATACCAATTTCCTGTCTTCATCATAACAGTAAGCTAAATAAGGATCTTTTTTATAACATTAATAAGTCAAAAGCATGCAAGCTTCCAATATAAAATGGAATATGAAAAAGTTTCAAGTGTATGACAAAAAAGACATACACTCTCCATGGTACATCAAGAACATCATCAACAAATCCAAGCATCATCATGAAGCAGATTGAAGCTAATGCCGCATTGTACTCAACAAGCCACTGCAATTACCAAACAGCAAGAGCTAAATCAACTTTCAAGAAGAAAAGGTTCAAATATGAAATTCTCAAAATGTACTTAAAAAAAAAAAGCCAATGAAAAAAAGATTTACAATTCATTTTATACAAATCCGGATATAACTTACAGAGATTTTTTTATTTAAAAAAAACATATCAGAATTCTTCATTCATTGTAAATTTATATGATTTTCAAGGTGGTATAAATCAGTATAGGAGCATAAATTGAGTAAGATGGTTTTTGACAAGATTATCATTGTTGCGACAATAAGGATATATCATGGTTTGCACACCATCCTTCGGAATCTATCTTCTTGTTCAGCATGGTGGAAATCAAAGCTTCTGATTTAAAATGCACAAACTTATGGCCAAAAACCTCTTTTCAAGGATCTAGATTATAAGTTAATCAAAGAAATTAAAGGAGCAAGTTGTTCCTTAAGTCAAGAATATACCATTTTTCTTTTCTAATATTTAAAATAGTAATGGTTCTTTGTATGATATCAGTATTCTCTGCACCCTGTTTGTAAGGAACAATTAAGCATCCAATTTATTTTTTCACTCAAGGAACAATTCACAACACAATTTATCTTTCTCTCAACTCCCCCATAAAAAGGTCAAAATAGAAATATTACAAAGCTAATAATGCATCTAGATAAATACACTCATTATGAGAGTGTGTGTGTGAATGAGAAATAAAATCTATGGTGTAGGTCGTAAATTTATATAACATACATGATGCAAATGAATATAATGAACAAAATCCCAGAGCAATGCCAGTGAAGTGATTTAGCATGGAAGTTATTAAGCTGGGAATTTTAATAGAAGCTAAGCATTCGTGAAATTTTTTGTTTCAGCTGTAAAGTACTAGAAAGGTAGAAGATGGACAGTCTCAATGCATACTGTACCAAACAAAACTAGACAAAGTGACATTTCTAACATCCATACGGAAAAAAAAAAAAAGGTTAAAGCTAACGAGTTAACCCTTCTTCCATGGTACAGTGGATTCGTGTGCATTACATCCCTAATTTTTCACCTAATAACCTTGTTTAAAAAAAATCTTCAGAAAACTTGACCTAACTTTTTACAATGTCTTTCAATTTCATTTCATTTTCTAAATGAAACATAGGAAAAATAAAAACAAAAGCATACACTTACATTTGAATCAGCTGTGAAGTTAAAGTACTGAAACAAGATAGCCACAACCAAGAAAACGGTCCCAACAACAATACCCAGTGACTCAGGACTGCAAAATATTAGCCTCTAATATTTAGTTCATACAGCAGTTATAACAAAACTTAAGGAGGAATCACCAAACGATTTAGAAATCAAATTGAATCAAAATGATGAATATATTTTTTAAGGAATTATAGAAACAAAAGAGAAGAGGATTACACTTTAATGGTGCCTTGAGGAGTGCCCCTCTTGTTGATATCGTATCCGAATAAGTTCCTTCTGAGAACGTATTTCGAGGCCACGGGGATCATAGCTAAGGTTACGAAGTAACCGAGCAAGCTAATGATAGCATTGATGATGATGGATCTCCGGAGCTCCGATTCGATTCGGTAGTGGTAGTAGATCAAGTAGAAGTACGGGATTGAGAAAATTGCGGTGCATTTGAGCATCAATGGAGCTTTTGAAGGGGCGATCTTCGGCTCGGACGAGGCATCATCAGGCGTTGGAACCGGTTTAGGATCGCCGGATTCCGGTTTAGCAGCCACTCCGGCCGGTTCTTTTGAAGCTCGTTTCCTAGCTCCCATGGCTGACTCACAGTTTCTCCCGCCTACTTCGCTCCGTCCGGGATACTTTCGGGCATTTACTCACTATTGTCTATTGTACTGCGTTGTTCTTCGAGTGACGCCTCGAAAGCGCGAGCTATCCATTCACATGCGAACACGTAAGATGAATTTGTCATAAGCAGGGCCCAAAAGTGATGATGTGGAATAACCAATGAAAAAATGAAATATTATCTCAAAGGAACTTCCTAAATTATAAGGTAGTGGTAGAATTTTGAAAAAATTATTTTATATTATTATTTGCTCCATTTTGAAATATATTTTGGGGACAAATTAAAATAACAAACAAAAATTGAATCAACTAATTTTGTACATGTAGTTAACAATTTATGTGTCTCAATGTTTGTAATTATAATGTTATGTGTTTGTAAATATGTAATGTGCATGTACATAATGTGTTAACTACATGTACAAAATTTAAAGTTGGCCCATTTGTTCATTTCTCACCATTGGGCCGAATTAGTCAAGCTTTAGGCTCATTGGCTTAAGTTATTCAAACTCTAACAGCACCCGTTGGGTTCGCTGAAAATATTTGAAGGAAATGGAATTCAAATTCCATGGAAAACAAATTACTAAGAAAACGGATTCCACTGTTTGGTTGGTGGAAAAGAAATTACTGGGAATATGAATTCCATTGTTTGGTTGAATTTGGAATGGTAAGAAATTATGAATATAAAGACTAAAATGCCCTTAGTAATAATAGTGATAATATATATACATATGTAATTAATAACTTTTGTTGAGGGTAAAATAGTCCAAGCCTTAATATTTTCTTCCCACCCTCTATGGAAAACAAAATACCTACTCCTACCAAAGAATTTGTTTTCCTTAGCTTTTGGGAAGTGGAATTCCATGGAATTCATTTACCATCCAACCAAACAATATAATTACCTATTTTCCTCATCTTTATGGAAAACATTTTCCATGGAATTAGTTTTCCATCCAACCAAACATGCCATAACAGCCCCTTTGGTTCGCTGGAAAATATTTGAAGGAAATGGAATTCAAATTTCATGGAAAACAAATTACCAGGAAAACAAATTCTACTGTTTGGTTGGTGGAAAAGAAATTATTGGGAATATAAATTCTATTGTTTGGTTGGATTTTGAATGGTAAGGAATTATGAATATAAAGACCAATATGCCCTTAGAAATAATGATTTGGCTATATATACATGTGTAATTAATAAAGTTGGTTGAGTGTAAAATAGTCCAAAGCTTATACTTTCTGCCCACCTCCCTTGAAAAACAAAATATCTAACTCTACTAAAGAATTTGTTTTCCTTCTTTCATGGAAATCATTTTCCATCCAACCAAACAACATAATCTTTCATTTTCCTCTCAACTTTTTGGAAACCATTTTCCATGGAATCGATTTTCCATCCAACCAAACATGCCATAATTATGCAAACAATGAATCAAATGGGCTGAAGTGTCAAGTGAGATCTAGAAAGAATTTCGAGAGGAGTGAAAAGGGTGAACCATGAATTTACCAAAAACAAATAAGGCAAACAATGCAATCGATGATCATTACCTTTTCAATAACCATTGACTGACCCAAAAATAAATGTCAAAAAAAAAAAAAATCAGAATGCTTATATAACTCTATGTAACATTGGTAATGTACAAATATTACTACACCCACTGTCAAAAATTGCATTAACATCTCATCTCTCTACCCTCTTCAACAACACTTTTTTTTTTTGGTGGATCTCTTCAACAACACTATATTGCAGTCTCTTCAGAAACCATGCTCCATAGGGGCCAGAATCCCCCATGCCTGGATGCATTATTGTTTTTGTTAGCCCAAGCCTCTGCAATCACAGAACTGAAAACTCCAGATTCTCGCAGATGCTTGATTATAACCTGCAACACACAAGTAGACAGCAGTTTAGAAACTTCATTTTTTTTTTGTGGCGAGAAAACCTGCAGCCACTACTTTACCCTTCTGAAGGTGATTACAAAAAGATAAATCAACCTAAATTGTCCATAGCTGATCGGATTAAACAAAGAAAGCCAATTATGTTTACCAAGCCAACAGTTTGACCAACTTGACATACCATGGGCGAATATATGCGCGTAAAGATGCCGCCTTTGAGGAGTTTATGCTTGGTTTCTTCATCTTTCCAGACGACGTGCTCGTTGTACCTGTAATGGTAAAAGAAACAGCAATACAAGTTGTGAACTGCTGGGGTGAAATATCAAGCAAGGCTGCAGAAATGCAGGCATGAAACAACGTTTTTTTCCTCAAATGTTGACAGTCTTTGATATTTTTTTTAACATTAACTTCCATAGAAATGGGCATGGATAGATTCTTGAGCAAACTACTCGGTTAATCAAAGAATGAAATCTGCTTAGATTGTGTATAAGTATTACCAGTAACGCATTTCCTCTTCTGTTGCAGTTGAAGCTATTATAAATGCCTGCAATATGAACAAGTGTATGTCAATCTTGATGCACAAACATAGAGACGATACTTGTGTGATCTTTGAGAATGACACCACTTTCACCAGTAATTGTGAAATCCCATATAATTTTTTTTTTAGTACTAGAGAAACTCATAATCACTATCCAAAAGTGTACACTGAGCAAACCCGTCTTCTGATCCTAGTGGACAAAAGATTATAAGGAGGCCAGAGCTCATAATACAGCCTTTATGACTATGGATAACGGGGTTCATGATAACAAAGAGTGCGCTATTTTAGTGGTAATCACTATCCGAAAGTGTGCACAGAGTAAATCCTCCTTGTGACTATAGCAGACAAAAGACTATAAGGAGGTCATGGTCATAATACAACCTTTATAACTATGGATAACGAGGTTCATGGTAACAAAGAGGGTGTTATTAGGGTTAACTCTAACTAAATTGGTTAATGTTTTAAATTTGACGTGAGCCATCTATTAACTTTCTTGGTTTAAATTTGACAGCTATAGACAATCTAGGCTAATTTAACTCCTTGTGATCCATTGGTCATAAGGTAAGATTTATTCAATACACATAGTGGCTGCTAGTTTCTATCCTGACTCTGAGGAATGCTTTATTAAACCTGGAAATTTAAATGAAATGTACTTACATCTCTGTCAAATTCAAGGAAGAAGCATCTTTTAACATCCTCCTTTGTAGGCTTACAACCACAACGAGCCTGTCTTGAAGTCAAATCTGAGAACTTGGAATACGTGTAGTGTAGGACGACAGCCTCATAGAACTGCGCCTCCCTACAAGATGGAAAAACGACACCGATATGATCGATCTTAATTACTGAGTTTATTACAAAGTCATATGTTAGTTCGATCTTTGAGAGAACTATATATCGTACTTTGTGTGTTTCATGTAGTTTTGCCATCTGTGAGCGCCATTGGGACGAAGATGATCTTGGATTCTCGCAGCTGATTTCCCATTCGCATAAGTCAAGAAAAAGTTGGAAGTGCCATGACATGCTTCCTGGAAATGTTTATAATAAGCTTCTTCTGCAATGTGGTCTCGATTCTTCTTGAACAATGAGACCTGCAGATTGGTAAATGTTTAGCTAACCCAAGAAGCAACATAGTAAAAACCAAATACTATATGAAACAACTAACGAAACTCTTACTTCAGTAAAAGGTTCCTTTATATCATCCCTCTCCACACTGCTCTCCTGAAATAGAAGTCATTGTCAGGTAAGATCAAAATGAAAATTGATTAACAATAACATGTAAACTTGGGTACATATATATATAAGGAGAAAGGCTATAGTGTCAATCAGCACAATGTCTCTCGTACAAATTCAAAGTCAAAAGTGTGTGCCGAGGACAATAATATTAACTTTGTACTCAGTATAAACTCAAAACTTTCACATTCACTTTGGAGTGGTCTGGTACCAGATATAAGAGTCAAAACATTTACCATTCACTTTTGGATAATACGAAATATAAGAGTTATGGATGTCGACCGACACCTTAGAATTTTCTCATATAAACATGCACATATAATAGGAGAACCAAATTAAATGCATATAACAAGTAAAATTACTCACATAATTAGAAAGTATAATTGCATCAACCTCTGCAGGAAGATTTGAGAGGAGTTGTTGCACAGAAAAAGGGTCAGTTCCAGCAGG
Source organism: Ipomoea triloba (assembly GCF_003576645.1). Taxonomy (NCBI): domain Eukaryota; kingdom Viridiplantae; phylum Streptophyta; class Magnoliopsida; order Solanales; family Convolvulaceae; genus Ipomoea; species Ipomoea triloba. The sequence continues at coordinate 2,651,485 of NC_044930.1, forward strand.
GTGTACAAGTTCATCAGTGTCCAGATGGAATATCCAATCCATACCAGCTTCCTTTATAAGAACATAAATCAATATGAACATGACTAAATCAAACAAATGCAACCTTAAAATAATCAGACAATTCAATATAGTAATCATAGTATGGCCATACCCTAGCCATGACAATGCCCATTTCCATATTCAAGGTCTGCTTCACAAATAACTCATAGTTGCAGGGTTTATAGAACAAATCATTCATCCAGGTTTCATTCCAAATCCGGCTAAAATCAACAAAAACCAGTCATTGATAACTTGAAAAAGTAGTACTCTGTAATAAAGATTTGCGACCTGTGTAAGATTTTTCTTATATACAGTAATATATTAATTAAGTGAATTTGTGGTGCATATTTGACTAGACTTATTAAGCTATACTCCGCATAACATATGTAATTTCCTTGGTACTCTCCTTGTTCACTCAACACAAAATACATTATCTAAAGTTCTGAATTAAGTGTAGGACAAAACATCTACTCTTTCCCTGCAGTTTTACCATTCTGAAGGCAACACAAGGGTGATATCAATTATGGTAGGAGGTTTTTTTGTCATTTTATTGTTTCCACAGCTACAAGGTTAGCTCTTTGTGTGTATATGCTGTTAAGTTTATGTCAGATTTCATTTATATATAAAACATTGGGAGCCAATAATGCATAATTTTGGGATGATGAACTTGATTTCACCATTAGGATATTGCTGGAAAATAAAATGGAACCTTTTTGCTTGCTGCTCCTCAAGTTCTTTTGTTCTGTAGATGACAGTTACTCCCTACAAAAAAGCAAAGCAATATTCAAAGATAGATCATATATGGTGGCAATGAGCAAAGTCTTCAAACCAAATTAAATAAAGACATTATAATACACAGACACAGTCACACAGATTATGGAAAAAAAAAAAAACATAGGCAACCCCAGCCCATTTAGTCGGTTGTTAGCTTGGTAATCACAAAGTTCCAAGTTTAATTTCCAGTGGAGGTGACCTATTAGCCTCCTCGGTTTGAATCGATCAACTATGGGCACCACCAAGCTGATTTTCCACATTATAAATTTATAATCCTTTGCTAGTTAGGGTTACAAAGTGAGCAGACTTCAGACAGCGCGCACTTTCGAGATAGGGTTACAAGGTGAGCAGACTTCAGACAGAGCGCACTTTCGAGATTATGAAATACATGGCAAGGTGGAAAGCATATATGCTGGGCAAAGATTTGACACTTACTGGGATGGATTCTAGGACTTTGGAAACATGAGGAGAAGCAGCTTTACCCTCCACAAACATGAAAAATGTAGTTATGCCCATAACCTTATGATAAAATATCCAAGGTAATGTCTGCTCCAACCCAGCTGAGGTGCTTGTAGTGATGCATATCTAACATACCACAAACAAAAAAAGACATTTCTCCGGGGCATCATCACAAAATGGAATTCAAAGATCAAACAGGGCACAATAGCATGATGAAACATATAATCAATGACATACATAGCACATTATGATCTTTGGAATATTTATTAAAAAAAAGTATTCAAAAAATTATAAAGAGTAGCATACATTCACAAATTATCAACCAGTTTTCTAACCATTCAAAAAAATTGTAGAAATTTGTGAATTTCTCAACTTTTTCAACCACTATTAGTGGTGGTCGAGAAATAAATAATCTTGATAAAAAATTTAATTTTTGTCCACTTCAGTGATTGAAATTCCAATAGCTTGGAGTGATCGGAAATTTACTAGCTAGGTTGTCTTATGACATAGGGTGTTTTCAGATCCTCAAAGTGATAAGAAAAATTAACTTTTTAATATAAACACTAAGTTTCTGATCACTTTTTGGTGATCTAAACATCTCTAATTTTTCTACCATGCTCTCTCATTCCACCATGATCTCATTTGAATTCTTCTCAACCCCAAAGCAATCACAACTAGCTCTTTCTTAAATCACCTCACCGCTAGACCAAGACAACTCTTACTTTGGAAAGCTTTTACCCCGAACCTTTTCATAACACCAAATGACACTAGGCAGTTAGGCAGGTAGCCAATTACAACTTCCAAGCCATCAAAACAACCCCAATACGCTTTACTTATCCTATTATTGGTGCAAGTAAGTTTCTTATTATCGAACTCACTCACTTCCCCCTGTCTCCCATTTCAAATGCATATATGAACATACAATGCACGTTAATTGAAAACGACCAAAACCCAACAAAATAAGGCGAAATCCCATCACAAAACCAATCAATAACTTGAACAAAATCCACGTAAAAAGCAGAAAATCAGATTTTCGTGCGAACCTTGGGCAGAAGATCAGACGACCCAAACTTGATCTTCCAATCTCTGAAATACGGAAACGACAACTTCCGGCTCCGACCCAGAACCCCCTCGGACGCCGACGAGGAGAGAACCGTTCCGGGACACCGGAGGTCCGGCAAGCCGCCCCGCCATTGCAAGATGAACGCGAAGGCCGCCAGAGACAAGGAGAGCAGAGTAAGTAGAAAGAGAACGCCGGAGGAGGAAGCGTATGTGTTTGGAGATGAATGAAGCAATGAAGAAGGAGAAGAAGAAGAAGAAAACGAAGAATTTTTGCGTCTCAGTCTCAGGGCTATGAAAACGCCCGCCATTGTTGGCGTTTCAAAGAAAATGTAGAAATATATAGTCTGTATATATTTGTGTGTAATTTTGTTCCCCTTACTATATCTGTTTCTATATGTATATGTATGTATCTATATCTATATATGCATGCAGAGAGGAGAAGAAGAAACAGAGTTGAAAGTTGAAACTAGCCCAGCGAGTATAAGGAAACTAGAGAGCAGTACTGTCGTTAACGTTCTACTGTTAGTTGATATGTTTCTTTATTGGGAAATCAAAGTAAATATTCGAGATTATACATTAAATAAATTTCATTTTATGACTCTAATTATGTGTATATGTTGGTTTTAATTATTTTTGAGTCATTTACGTTATTTTGATTTATAAGAAAGTATAGAATCTATATTCAAGACATTGTAATCCTAGCTAGTAAATGATCACAATGAGGTTGTTTATGTTATTTATAATTGATCGGCTCAAACAGGCCAATAGACTGATCCTACCGAGAATCAAATTAATTAGAACATTGTAATTTTTACTAAGTCAACTATCCGACTAATTTAATGGATTGACAGTAATTCTTAACGTTACTTTAATTACAAATGCAAACAAAAATTACACACATTGTTTTTTTTTTTTTTTTGAAAACCACAAATTGTAATATAAGTCTCAAAATTATATTATACAAATTGTAATATATGTCTCAAAATTATACTCTTTACATTCAAACATTACCGATGGATCATTGATGATTAGTCGACAGATTTTTTTTTTCTCACTCCTATCCGTATATTTTTTTTTGACAACTTTATTGATAGTTTTACCGCTTCTGATGACTCTAAAAAAGCATCACGAAGTAAATAATTCATTTCCATTCACCTAAATGCATACTTATAAATTTGGAAAGAAAGATCATGAATTGAGTTTCACCAATAGTAATTGTGAGAGTAACAAATGTCTAGTCTCTATGTTCAACTGAGTTATCATGACTTACACCGTTCTATATGCTCTGTCCAGGCGTGGAGCCCTTAGAGTTGAGGATTCAACATTTTAGGAGGAAAAATTTGAGATCTTTGTAACAAATACCATTGACAGGGTAATTGGGTACCCGACCCGGAACCACTGGAGGACCCAAAAAGCAAGATAGTTGTCGTTCAAACTACCCAAGACACCTCACTCATCAGCATTAATGCTCAACGGTTTAACTCCTCAGCATTGATGCCCAACGTTTAGCTCCTCAGCATTGATGTCCAACGTTCAGCTCCTCAGCATTGATGCCCAACGTTTAGCTCCTCGTCATTGATGCACAACGTTCAGCTCCTTAGCATTAATGCTCCATTACTGAGCTTAAAGAAATAAAAAGGCTCACAATAGAGGGACGGCACTTGAACTTAGACAAAAGCACATTATGAACTCATTTGTACACTGAGCACTGCACTCAAATATTGTATTCAAATACTCAAATTATATCCTGTAACACATTATTACCGTCAATCATAGACAAAATTCTTGTTATAGTTATACAATTATGGTATGATTGATTATTGATATCTAACTATTAATCAATGATCATTACCTTTTGAATAACCATTGACTGACCCAAAAATAAATGTCAAAAAAAAAAAAATCAGAATGCTTATATAGCTCTATGTAACCTTGGTAATGTACAAATCTGTCAAAAATTACATTAACATCTCATCTCTCTAGTCTCTACCCTCTTCAACAACACTATATTGCAGTCGTCTCTTCAGAAACCATGCTCCATAGGGGCTGATTCCGGGTCAACTTTTCTCGACTTGAGTTCTCCCAGGTTGTTGAATTATTTCCCAGAAGTCAGATGAGATCCAAACAAACGACCAAACTTCCTAGAATAAGTTTCCCAGAATCCCCCATGTCTGGATGCATTATTGTTTTTGTTAGCCCAAGCCTCTGCAATCACAGAACTGAAAACTCCAGATTCTCGCAGATGCTTGATTATAACCTGCAACACACAAGTAGACAGCAACTTCATTTTTTTTTAGTGGCGAGGAAACTTGTAGCCACTACTATACCCTTCTGAAGGTGATAAATCAACCTAAATAGTCCATAGCTGAGTGACTTAAACCAAGAAAGTCAATATATTGCTTTTACTGAGAGTCAAAATTATGATCTTATGTATAGTTTGAACAACTTGACCTACCATGGGTGAATATATGCGCGTAAAGATGCCGCCTTTGAGGAGTTTATGCTTGGTTTCTTCATCTTTCCAGACGACGTGCTCGTTGTACCTGTAATGGTAAAAGAAACAGCAATACAAGTTGTGAACTGCAGGGGTGAAAGATCAAGCAAGGCTGCAGAAATGCAGGCCATGAAACAACGTTAATCAAAGAATGAAATATGCTTTTACTGTGTATAAGTATTACCAGTAACGCATTTCCTCTTCTGTTGCAGTTGAAGCTATTATAAATGCCTGCAATGTGAACAAGTGTATGCCAATCTTGATGCACAAATATAGAGACAATAATTGTGTGATCTTTGGGCCGGAATGACACCACTTTCACCAGTAATTGTGAAATCCTTATATTACCATAATATAACTTTTTCTTTTGAGGGAAACCCATAATTACTGTCCCAAAGTGTGAGCTGAGTAAACCTGCCTTGTGATCTTTGCCGACTAAAGACTATAAGGAGGCCAGGGGTCATAACTCATAATACAACCTTTATAACTATTATAACTGGTTTAATTAAGTTTGTGAGTTATAGATAATCTAGACTAATTTACATTCTTGTGTTTATTCAATAGATATAGGATAGTGGATGCGGGTTTCTATCGTGACTCAAAGAAATGCATTATTAAACCCGAAAATTGAAATGAAATGTACTTACATCTCTGTCAAATTCAAGGAAGAAGCATCTTTTAACATCCTCCTTTGTAGGCTTACAACCACAACGAGCATGTCTTGAAGTCAAATCCGAGAACTTGGAATACGTGTAGTGTAGGACCACAGCCTCATCGAACTTAACCTCCCTACAAGATGGAAAAACGACACGCACCCATCTTTCTTAATTATCGATGAGTTTACAAAGTCATATGTTATCATAAAATGTCTGTTCTTTCAATTCAGATCAGAGAATCATCGTACGTTAATGATTTCATGTAGTTTTGCCATCTGTGAGCGCCATTGGGACGAAGATGATCTTGGATTCTGGCAGCTGATTTCCCATTCGCATAAGTCAAGAAAAAGGTGGAAGTGCCATGACATGTTTCCTGGTAATGTTTAGAATAAGCTTCTACTTCAATGTGGTCACGATTCTTCTTGAACAATGAGACCTGCAGATTGGTAAATTAGATCCCCTGATAGGTGTAACCAACCTGGTTGGCGTGGTGGTTCAGTATCTTATCCCTTAAGTATGAGGTTGGGGATTCGACCCCCACCCATATGAACGGAGCAAACTATTTGGTCAGTCTCTTACAACTTAGTAAAAACCAAATACTATATGCAAGAACTAACTCTTACTTCACTAAAAGGTTCCTTTATATCATCCCTCTCCACACTGCTCTCCTGAAATAGAAGCCAAGTAAGATCAAAATGAAAATTGATTAACAACATGTAAAGTTGGGTACATATATATAAGGGGAAATTAAAGGCTACATTACAGTGTCAATTAGCACAATGTCTCTTGTACAAATTTAAAGTCAAAAAGTGTGTGCCGAGGACAATAATGTTAACTTTGTACACATTCACTTTGGAGTGGTAACGGAACTGATATAAAAACCAAAACATTTTCCATTCACGTTTGGATAGTACCGAGAATAAGAGTTATGAATGTCGACTGACACCTTAAAATTATCTCATATACACATGCACATATAATAGGAGAAACAAATTAAATGCATATAACAAGTGAAATTACTCACATAATTAGAAAATACAATTGTATCAACCTCTGCAGGAAGAATTGAGAGAAGCTGTTGCACAGAAAACGGACCACTTCCAGCAGGGTGTACAAGTTCATCAGTGTCCAAATGAAATATCCAATCCATACCAGCTTCCTTTATAAGAACATAAATCAATATGAACATGACTAAATCAAACAAATGCAACCTTAAAATAATCAGACAATAATATAGTATGGCCATGCATACCCTAGCCATGACAATGGCCATTTCCATATTCAAGGTCTGCTTCACAAATAACTCATAGTTGCATGGTTTATAAAGCAAATCCCTTATCCAGGTTTCATTCCAAATCCGGCTAAAATCAACAAAATTAAAACCAGTCATTGATAACTTGTAAAAGTAGTACTCTGTAACAAAGATTTGCGATGTGGCACGTGTAAGATTTTCTTATATACAGTAATATATTAATTAAGTGAATTTGTGGTGCTGGATAACTCGTTATTTCTGATCATCTTAATTATTGGGCCAAAATTAGCGAATTTTTTAAGAAAGACCTGAGAAGGAGTAGACACCCAAGAAGAAATACTGGTAAGGATTTTATGGATTCCAAAGTGGTCGATAGGGAAATCTTTCGATTAGAAATAGGTTTACGATTGTCAAAAATAGCAAGTTTTTCAGCAGTGAATGTGTAAATCCAACTGGAAAATAAAATGGAACCTGTTTGCTTGCTGCTCCTCAAGTTCTTTTGTTCTGTAGATGACAGTTACTCCCTACAAAAAAGCAAAGCAATATTCAAAGATAGATTATGGTGGCAATGAGCAAAGTCTTCAAACCAAATTAAAGACATTATAATACACAGACACAGTCACACAGATTATGAAGAAAACATAGGCAACCCCATCCCATTTAGTCGGGTTGTTAGCTTGGCAATCACAAGGTTCCAAATTTAATTTCCAATAGAAGTGTTCTATTAGCCTTCTCGGTTTGAACTGGTTAACTATGGGCAACCAAGCTAATTTTCCACCTTATGATCCTTTGCTAGCTAGGATTACAAGGTGGGCAGGCTTCACACAGAGCACATTTTCGAGATTATGAAATACATGAATGGCAAGGTGGAAAGCATATATGTTGGGCAAAGATTTGACACTTACTGGGATGGATTCTAGGACATTGGAAACGTGAGGAGAAGCAGCTTTACCCTCCACAAACATGAAAAATGTAGTTATGCCCATAACCTTATGATAAAATATCCAAGGTAATGTCTGATCCAACCCTGCTGAGGTGCTTGTAGTGATGCATATCTAACATACCACAAACAAAAATTAAAGACATTTCTATGGGGCATCATCACAAAATGGAATTCAAAGATCAAACAGCACAATAGCATTGTGAAATATATAATCAATGGCATATATAGCACATTATGATCTTTGAAATATATATAAAAAAACGTCTTTAAAAAATTATAAAGAGTAGCATAAATTCACTAATTATCAACCACCATTTAAAAAAATTGGTAGAAATTTATGAATTTTTCAACTTTTTCAACCACGATTAGTGGTGGTTGAGAAATAAATAACCATAGTAAAAAATTTAATTTTTGCCCACTCCACTCGTTGAAATTCCAATAGCTTTGGGTGATTGGAAATTTGTTAGCTAGGTTGTCTTCTGACATATAGTGTTTTCAAACCCTCGAAGTGGTCAGAAAAATTAACTTCTGATTACTTTTTGGTGATTTAAAAATTTCTAATTTTTCAACTCGTGCCCTCTCATTTGAACTCTTCTAGACCCCAAAGCAATCAAAACCGGCTCTTTCTTAAATCACCCCACTGCTAGACCAAGACAACTCTTACTTTGGATAACTTTTACCCGGAACCTTTTCATAAACACCAAATGACATTAGGCAGTTAGGCAGGTAGCCAATTACAACTTCCAAGCCATCAAAACAACCCCAATACGCTTTACTTATCCTATTATTGGTGCAAGTTTCTTATTGATCCAACTCACTCACTTCCCCCTGTCTCCCATTTCAAATGCATTTATGAACATATAATGCACGTTAATTGAAAACGACCAAAACCCAACAAAATAAGGCGAAATCCCATCACAAAACCAAGCAATAACTTGAACAAAATCCACGTAAAAAGCAGAAAATCAGATTTTTGTTCGAACCTTGGGCAGAAGATCAGACGACCCAAACTTGATCTTCCAATCTCTGTAGTACGGAAACGACAACTTCCGGCTCCGACCCAGAATTCCCTGGGGCTCCGACGAGGAGAGAACCGGTCCGGGACACCGGAGGTCAGGCAACCCGCCCCGCCATTGCAAGAAGAACGCGAAGGCCGCCAGAGACAAAGAGAGCAGAGTAAGCAGAAAGAGAACGCCGGAGGAAGCGTATGCGTTTGGAGATGAGTGAATCAATGAAGAAGGAGAAGAAGAAGAGGAAAACGAAGAATTGTTTCGTCTCAGTCTCAGGGCTGTGAAAACGCCCGCCATTGATGGCGTTTCAAAGAAAATGTAGAAATATTAGTATATATATAGTCTGTATATATTTGTGTGTAATTTTGTTCCCCTTTACAGTTCTAGAGTATATCACATAATTCTTACTATATCTGTTTCTATATGTATATGTATGTATCTATATCTATATATGCATGCAGAGAGGAGAAGAAGAAACAGAGTTGAAAGTTGAAACTGACTCCAGCGAGTATAAGGAAACTAGAGAGCCGTACTGTCGTTAACGTTGCTGTGTATATGTTCCTTTATTTGGAAATCCCAGTTACTATTCAAGAATATACATAAAATAAATCTTGTTTTATGAGTTTATGACCCTAATAATGTGTATATGTTCGCTTTAATTATTTTTTAGTCATTCACTTATTTTGATTTTTTGGAAAGTCTGAAATTCCTATTCGAGACCTTATAATTCTAGCTAGTAAATGATCATAATGGGGTAAAACAATCTATGTTACTTATAATTGATCGGTTCAAACAAACTAATAGATTGATCCTACTGAGAGTCAAATTGTAACATTGTGATTTTTACTAAATCAATTGTCCGACTAACTTAACGGGATTGACGCAACAAAAATTACACAACTTGTAATATAAATCTCAAAATTATACTCTTGTTATAGTTATACAATTATGGTATGATTGATTATTGAGATCTAATTATTAATCTATTGAGATTTAATAGAATTTGATTTTTTTTTTATCATCATTCACATATATTATTAATTATTATTAATAATACTTACCATAAATAATTATATATTCCAAATCGAACGAATTAATAGCTAGACTTATATATAAATATATAATTGACAAATATATTGTATATACATAATTTTTTTCCCCTTTCTGAGTACTGAGTAGTGATAAAATATTTAGAGTCGATTAATTCATAAATAATTAACCTAACAAATTAGATTTGACAAAATAATAGGCAGGGACCAGCACACTAAATATGAATTAATGGACTAATTGAGATTCAACATGTAGGGTTTAACAAGTAATTTAACCTCAATATCAATCAATATCAAAAAGGCAAAATCTAAACTAAACATACACTAACATTCCCCCCTCATTAAATATAAGGGTTCTGTTTGGTTCGCACATGGGAATCGGAATCGGAATCAGAATCGGTATGGGTATCAAATACTTGGTAATGGTAATGGGTTTTGATGAAAGTATTTTGCATGTTTGGTAGTAAGGTGAAATATGAATGATTATTAATAGTTGGGAAAGAAAGGAAGAAGGGAAATGAAACCCTTATTTCATTAGTGTATGAGTTTTTCAATTAATGGGGTATTTCAAACCCATAGTAATATTCTAAAAACCTATCAACCAAATAATAACAATCACTTTGATACACATACCTTATGTCTAAACCCACCAACCAAACACACCCTAAATTTACACCACAAAGGCATGGATAACTAAACGGCAAAATGTCATTTTCCCCTATAAAATTGTTAGACTTCAATAAAGTACAAGGGAAGATTTGTTTCAGGTCAAACAAAAGAAAATACTCCGTAGGACTTTTAGGCATGGTGTTGGGGAATGGGGACTGGGGATGAGGGGTAGTAGGTGTTGCAAAAAAACTCAAATTAGGGATTTAGGGTTGGCGCATATATATAAATACCTTCATGTACTTGATAATGGTTAGGTTTTATCTATCACATGCAGTATGGTCCCTTCATATCTCTTATACTTATTATTACCATAAAATTACATATCGTTCGAAACGATTAAAATCTCATCACTTTCATCTCCATAAGATCTATCCTAAAAAATCATTATAATATAATTCATGTTGAGCATCTACTAATTTAATAAAAATTAATAAAGTTAGGCATATAATGGAAATTAAAAAATGTTAATCCATTTCTAAACATGTGATGGTGCATTCATGTATACATGGTGAGGTAATATTTCAAGGTATTGTGATTACCCCATTTTCTTAGATAATCTTAGATTACCTTGAATTATTCCAACTTTGTCCTTGCTGTTAACTAATCTTATAATAATAATAATAATAATAATAAATAAATATATGTTTATATAATCAAATATACATGTGTGTGTATTTATATATTTATTTTTTTAATATTAAGCATCGATATACATTCATACATACATACATACATATACATATACATATACATATACATATACATATACATATACATATACATATATATATATATATATATATATATATATATATATATATTATTGAGGACAGTATAGTAAATTGATCCATATAACTTAAAATATAACACATCCAAACCAAACACATCAGCTAATATTGCATTCCCAAAATCTCACATTACCTTCCTGAAAGTAATCCTATTACCTGGGGATCCAAGATTCCGTGAACCAAACACCCGCTAAAAATAAACATTGTTAGTAACCCACCTTATGAGGACCTACGTTGTCTAATGTTGATCGGCTCAAATCAATAAGACCAATAACCAGCTCTTACGGTGAGTTGAATTTGGAACCTTAGCTTGTAGTTACTAATAAACTAACTGTTTGACTAACTTGATGGGATTGTCTGCAAATATAATTAACTGAATATTAGCAAAATGTAAATGATAATACATCACTAACTTGCAAACTTTGAAATTGAGAAAGAAATTAATATGGCAAACAATGGAATCAATGATCATTACCTTTTCAATAACCATTGACTGACCTAAAAATAAATAAATAAATAAATAAATAAATAAATATATATATATATATAAATAATAAAATCAGAATGCTTATATAGCTCTATGTATCATTGGTAATGTACAAATATTACTACACCCACTGTACTGTCAAAAATTACATTAACATTATCTCATCTCTCTACCCTCTTCAACAACACTATTGCAGATTTGCAGTCGTCTCTTCAGAAACCATGCTCCATAGGGGCTAATTCAGGCGAAACTTTTCGAGACTTGAGTTGTCCCAGGTTGTTGAATTTCCCCGAAGTCAGATGAGATCCAAACAAACGACCAAACTTCCTAGAATAAGTTCCCCAGAACCCCCCATGCCTGGATGCATTATTGTTTTTCTTAGCCCAAGCCTCTGCAATCACAGAACTGAAAACTCCAGATTCTCGCAGATGCTTGATTATAACCTGCAACACACAAGTAGACAGCAGTACGTTAAGCAACTTCATTTTTTGAGTAGCCAGGAAACTTAACTTGTCCATAACTGACCGGCTTAAACAAAGAAAGCCAATTATGTTTACCAAACCAACAGTTTGACCAACTTGACGACCTACCATGGGTGAATATATGCGCGTAAAGATGCCGCCTTTGAGGAGTTTATGCTTGGTTTCTTCATCTTTCCAGACGACGTGCTCGTTGTACCTGTAATGGTAAAAGAAACAGCAATACAAGTTGTAAACTGCATGGGTGAAAGATCAAGCAAGGCTGCAGAAATGCAGGCATGAAACAAAGTTTTTTTTACTCAAATGTTGACAGTCTTTGATGTTTTGTAAAATTAACTTCCATAGAAATGGGCATGGATAGATTCTTGAGCAAACTAATAGGTTAATCAAAGAATGAAATCTGCTTGTGTATAACTATATATTACCAGTAACGCATTTCCTCTTCTGTTGCAGTTGAAGCTATTATAAATGCCTGCAATGTGAACAAGTGTACGTCAATCTTGATGCACAAATATAGAGACAATAATTGTGTGATCTTTGGGCCGGAATGACACCACTTTCACCAGTAATTGTGAAATCCCTATATTTTACCCTAATATAACTTCTTCTTTTGTTTAGAGAGAAACCCGTAACCACTGTCCGAAAGTGCGAGCTGAATAAATCCGCCTTATGACTCTAGCCGACTAAAGACTATAAGGATGCCAGGGGTCATAACTCATAATACAACCTTTAATTTATCACGGGTTTAAGACAACAACCTAGACTAATTTACTTTCTTGTGTTTATTCAATAGATATAGGATAGTGGATACGGATTTCTATCGTGACTCAAAGGAATGCTTTATTAAACCCGAAAATTGAAATGAAATGAAATGTACTTACATCTCTGTCAAACTCAAGGAAGAATCATCTTTTAACATCCTCCTTTGTAGGCTTACAACCACAGCGAGCCTGTCTTGAAGTCAAATCCGAGAACTTGGAATACGTGTAGTGTAGGACCACAGCCTCATTGAACTGCACCTCCCTACAAGACGGAAAAACGACACGTACGCACCGATCTTAATTAACTGATGATGAGTTTACAAATTAAAGTCATATATATGTTATCATAAAATGTCTGTTCTTTCAGATCAGAGAAGCATCGTACGTACTTTAGGGATTTCATGTAGTTTTGCCATCTGTGAGCGCCATTGGGACGAAGATGATCTTGGATTCTCGCAGCTGATTTCCCATTCACATAAGTCAAGAAAAAGGTGGAAATGCCATGGCATGCTTCCTGGTAATGTTTATAATAAGCTTCTTCTGCAATGTGGTCTTGATTCTTCTTGAACAACGAGACCTGCAATGTTCATAACTACTTTCTCAAGAAGCACAAAGAGTCAATGTTGCCTCCACTAAGGCTCGAACCCAACTCCTTCCATATAGGGGTGTAACTGGCATCGAAATGCATTTCCTAATTTATCTTATCTACAAAAATCTTGAGGGTGGGACAACATAAGATGTCCAAGTAACTATATAATAATATCGATCATCATCTAGTTTTAAGGGATTACCCTATGAAGAAAAAAAAAAAAAAAGTAAAAACCAAATACTATATGCAAGAACTAACTCTTACTTCAGTAAAAGGTTCCTTTATATCATCCCTCTCCACACTGCTCTCCTGAAATAGAAGCCAGCTAGGTAAGATCAAAATGAAAATTGATTAACAACATGTAAAGTTGGGTACATATATATGGGGAAATTAAAGGCTACACTACAGTGCCAATCAGCACAATGTCTCTTGTACAAATTAAAAGTCAAAAAGTGTGTGTTGAGGACAATAATATTAACTTTGTAGCTAGTACTCAATACAAATTCAAAACTTTCACATTCAATTTGGAGCGGTAACGGAACTGATATAAGAGCCAAAATATTTTCCATTTACGTTTGGATAGTACCGAGTATAAGAGTTATAAATGTCGACCGACACCTTAAAATTATCTCATATACACATGCACATATAATAGGAGAAACAAATTAAATGCATATAGTAAGTAAAATTACTCACATAATTAGAAAATACAACTGCATCAACCTCTGCAGGAAGATTTGAGAAGAGTTGTTGCACAGAAAAAGGGTCAGTTCCAGCAGGGTGTACAAGTTCATCAGTGTCCAGATGGAATATCCAATCCATACCAGCTTCCTTTATAAGAACATAAATCAATATGAACATGACTAAATAAAACAAATGCAACCTTAAAATAATCAGACAATTCAATATAGTAATCATAGTATGGCCATACCCTAGCCATGACAATGCCCATTTCCATATTCAAGGTCTGCTTCACAAATAACTCATAGTTGCATGGTTTATAGAGCAAATACCCCATCCAGGTTTCATTCCAAATCCGGCTAAAATCAACAAAATTAAAACCAGTCATTGATAACTTGTAAAAGTAGTATTCTGTAACAAAAACCAGTCATTTTTTAGCAGTAAATGTGTAAATCTAACTGGAAAATAAAATGGAACCTTTTAGCTTGCTGCTCCTCAAGTTCTTTTGTTCTGTAGATGACAGTTACTCCCTATAAAAAAGCAAAGCAATATTCAAAGATAGATTATGGTGGCAATGACCAAAGTCTTCAAACCAAATTAAAGTCATTAATTAATACACAGACACAGTCACACAAATTATGAGAAAAACATAGGCAACCCCATCCCATTTAGTCGAGTTGTTAGCTTGGTAATCACAAAATTCTAAGTTTAATTTCCCAGTGGAAGTGGCCTATTAGCCTTCTCGATTTGAACCAATTAACTATAGACAACCAAGCTGATTTTCCACCTTATGGTCCTTTGCTAGCTAGGGTTACAAGATGAGCAGGCTATACACACTTTCGAGATTATGAAATACATGAATGGCAAGGTGGAAAGCGTATATGTTGGGCAAAGATTTGACACTTACTGGGATGGATTCTAGGACATTGGAAACATGAGGAGAAGCAGCTTTACCCTCCACAAACATGAAAAATGTAGTTATGCCCATAACCTTATGATAAAATATCCAAGGTAATGTCTGCTCCAACCCAGCTGAGGTGCTTGTAGTGATGCATATCTAACATACCACAAACAAAAAAAGACATTTCTCTGGGGCATCATCACAAAAATGGAATTCAAAGATCAAACAGCACAATATATAGCATGATGAAATATATAATCAGTGACATATATAGCACATAATGATTTTTGGAATTTTTTTTATTTAAAAAAAAAGGTATTCAAAAAAATTGTCAACCTGTTTTCTAACCATTCAAAAAAATTGGTAGAAATTTATGAATTTTTCTAAACTTTTCCAACCACGATTAGTGGTGGTCGAGAAATAAATAACCCTAGTAAAAAAATCTAATCTTTGTCCACTTCAGTAGTTGAAACTCCTCCAATAGCTTTGAGTGATAGGAAATTTGTTTGCTAGGTTAGGTTGTCTTCTGACATAGAGTAAATTAACTTCTTAATATAAACACTAAGTTTCTGATCGCTTTTTGGTGATCTAAAAATCTCTAATTTTTCAATTGTGCCCTTCCATTCCAAATGACATTAAGCAGTTAGGCAGGTACCCAATTACAACTTCAATTCCAAGCCATCAAAAGAACCCCAATACGCTTTACTTATCCTATTATTGGTGCAAGTTTCTTATTGATCCAACTCACTCACTTCCCCCTGTCTCCCATTTCAAATGCATATATGAACATATAATGCACGTTGAAAACGACCAAAACCCAACAAAATAAGGTGAAATCCCATCACAAAACCAACCAATAACTTGAACAAAATATGCCAAAAGGCTTTGTGGTCGAGTGGCATAGCTGTGACTTCTCAAATGAGAAGACTCAGGTTCAAATCCAGTATACTACATTGTAACACAATTAATTAGTACTAGAAAAACTTAGAACAAAATGCACGTAAAAAGCAGAAAATCAGATATTTGTGCGAACCTTGGGCAGAAGATCAGACGACCCAAACTTGATCTTCCAATCTCTGAAATACGGAAACGACAACTTCCGGCTCCGACCCAGAATTCCCTGGGGCTCCGACGAGGAGAGAACCGGTCCGGGACACCGGAGGTCCGGCAACCCGCCCCGCCATTGCAAAATGAACGCGAAGGCCGCCAGAGACAAAGAGAGCAGAGTAAGTAGAAAGAGAACGCCGGAGGAGGAAGCGTATGTGTTTGGAGATGAGTGAACCAATGAAGAAGGAGAAGAAGAAGATGAAGAGGAAAACGAAGAATGGTTGCGTCTCAGTCTCATGGCCGTGAAAACGCCCGCCATTGTTTCAAACAAAATGTAGAAATATATATTTGTGTTTAATTTTGTTTCCCTTTACAGTTCTAGACTATATCAGATAATTCTTAATATATCTGTTTCTATATCTATATTTATACGTATATCTATATCTATATATGCATGCAGAGAGGGGAAGAAAGAAACAGAGTTGAAAGTTGAAACTGACTCCACCGAGTATAAGGAAACTAGAAAGCCTTACTATTATTTTGATTTATAAGAAAGTCAAAAATAGCTTGGAGAACTTGTGACGCTAGCTAGTAAATTATTACAATGAGAAAACAATTTAATTTACTTATAATTGACCGGCTCAAACAGGCCAATAGACCAATCTTACCGAGAGTCAATTTGAAACATTGTGAATTTTACTAAGTCAACTGTCCGACTAACTTAACGGGTTGATGCAAATTCTTAAGGTTACTTTAATTACACATGCAAACAAAAATTACACAAATTGTAATATCTCAAAAGAGTTAATTCCATTTTTGGTCCTAGATTTATAGGTGGCATTCCACTTTTAGTCATTTTTTTAAAAAACATCCACTTTTGGTCCTAGTATTATTGTGGTATGACCATTTTTGGTCCTTCATCAAGAAAATCATTGAAATGCCGTTAAATACAATGACATTTTGATCCTTTTTATACAAAGTAGGTTGACCTGCTATATTTTTTATGTTTATTTTTTGAAACAAAATCAAAATTGAAGACTGAAATGCTCTTGTTTTAGACGAAATTTAAACTGTTTTCTTAACGAAGGATCAAAAATGGTCATGCCACAATAATACTAGGACCAAAAGTGGATGTTTTTTAAAAAAAAGGACTAAAAGTGGAATGCCACCTATAAATCTAGGACCAAAAATGGAATTAACTCTATCTCAAAATTACACTCTTTACATTCCAACATTACCGATGGATCATTGATGATTAGTCGACAGATTATGTTTTGACAAATTTATTGATATTTTTACTAATAACAAAGTGACTCTTCCAAATAGGAGGTCATGAGTTCGATATAAGATACTACATTGTAATATAATTAGTAGTACTAAAAAAAAGAGCATATCTTTGTAATAGATGTAATTCAAGTAAATTTTTATGGACAAAATCCTTGTTATAGTTATACAATTATGGTGATTGGTTATTGAGATCTAATTATTAAACTATATATTGAGATTTAATATAATTTCTAAATAGAGTTTGATTATGTTTTATTATCACTGACATATATTATTAATTATTATTAATCATACTTACCATAAATAATTATATATTCCAAATTGAACGAATTAATAGCTAGACTTGGTTTTCAAAAAAAAATTAATAGCTAGACTTATATATAAATATATAATTGACATATTTATTGTATATAAAAAAAATTCCCCTTTCTGAGTAGTGATAAAAATGTTTCTTGCATCAAAATTTACACATTTAAATATAATTTTTTATAATTAACTCGTAATAAAGTCCACTAATTCATAAATTAAATAATTAACCTAAAAAAATAGATTTGACAAAATAATAGGGAGGGACCAACACACTAAATATGAATTAAAGGACTAATATAATTGAGGTTTATGCAATTTCAACATGTAGGGTTTAACAAGTAATTTAACCTCAATATCGATCGATATCAAAAAGGCAAAATCTAAACGATTCATACACTAACAATTGTTTTTCCAACATTAAATATAGGGTATATAAGATTGACTTTTTCCCAAATCTAAACTTATACCCGCGTAGCAATCAAATTCCTTCGTTTGGTTGGAGAGAATTATAATTTTATAAAATTAAAATTTTCTCATTTTCGAATTAGAATTCCATGTCCCCCTTGATATTTCAATTCTATGAATTTTAAGAAGAAAAATAAATTACTTTGAAACAAAAGTACCCCTCTTTTTTTTTTAACCTAAAATTGATGGTTGACCTCCCTCTTTCCTTTATAGCGTGTCTTCTTCTTCTATTCTCAACTCAGAACGTCAATCAGTAGGCCAACCTCAATCAAATATGTTTTTTCTCAACTCCCTTATCTATTTTATTGCTTTCGTTATGCAATTGTAAGGTTCAATTACAACGTGCTACATAAATTTTCAAAAGTAAATTTAGAATTTGGTCATTTAGGATTAATAATAATAATAATAATAATAATAATGGGCATTTTGGACTTTATACTACTTATTTTCTTTCAATTTCCATGTATACGAAACATTGTAATTGAAATTCCCAATAATTCTATTCCTGCAAATCAAACTAGAATTTAAATAATCACTTTATTCCCACATTATTCATCTCCCATCGAATTACAATTTCTTTCCCGTACAATCCTCGCTCCAACCAAATGCCCCGTTATTATAAATTTTATTTATAGTATGTGTTAGGTCATAGATATACATTGATCCATTTGAGTAAATGCATTATCAATTAAAAATAATAACACTTTAAAAAAAAAAGAATAATACTTAAATAGACCACAAGATTACGTGAATATGTAATTGGATCATCGAACTAATAAAAATTATATTTGGGTCTATGAACCACCTAAATTATGCAATTAAACTGAAAATATATTGACATATTTGGTCGGTCATTGCTGATGCAGTGATTAATTTATTAAAATAAAATTAAAGTTCTTCATCTCCAGACTCCGTCCGTTCTTCTTTTTTTTTTTTTGGTAAATTCACGGGGTCTTTCTCTTTTCGAGACTCCGTTCTTCTTTAGATCCCTTGTTTCACTCCGATAGTTTTATCGAGATCGTGCCAATGCAGAGGAAATGAATGCATTTACATACTATTCTAAAGTATCTAAAGTCAGTCAAATTTTTTTTTATCTTAAATACTGGATTTTACGGAGCCTGCTCATGTATAACATGATTCGGATGTGATCATAGAAAAAATTCTCTTCAAGCGAACCAGCCTATGCCTCACATAGGGCTTATGCGCCGATTGGAACAAAGACACATTTGGTTGGGAATTCCAATGTGGCAGGCATCTGTCTACATAGACAAATCAATAGTTCAGGTCACACACTCCCATAATCAATTTTCTCTTCAAAGAATTCCCTTCAACTCCCGAAGATGAAGATGTTTGTTTGTTTTTTTTTAAATAATATTTAAAATTATTTTTTTATTAAATTACTACCAAGTACTCACAAAAAAAAATTCTGTCACATCATATCAATGACTGGTCAAATAAGTCAATTTCAGTTTAATTGCATAGTTTCAAGAATATAATTGCAGTTTTTTTAGTGTTCGATGGCTTAATTGCGTATTCATGTGTAATTCAATGGCTATACTACTTTGAATTTTTCTTTATATTTACATGTCATGTCATTAAAATGAAACTGAATAATAAGTCTCATATATTGAATGTATATTGTCAAATGAAATCATAGTTGAATAATAATAATGATACTTTTAAAAGTGTACATCATGCATAAAATGAAATTGGATAGTAAGTCCTAAAATTGTTAGACTTCAAGAAAGTACAAGGGAAGATTTGTTACGTTTCAGGTCAAACAAAAGAAAATACTGCGTAGCACTTTTAGGCATGGTGTTGGGGAATGGGGATGAGGGGTAGTAGGTGTTGCAAAAAAAACTCAAATTAGGGATTTAGGGTTGGCGCATATATATAAATACCTTCATGTACACGACAATGGTTAGCTTTTATCTATCACACACAGTATGGTCCCTTCATATCTCTTATACTTATTACCATAAAATTACATCTCTTTCGAAATAATTAAAATCTCATCACTTTCATCTCCATAAAATATATCCTAAAATAATAATAATAATAATAATAATAATAATGATAATGATAATGATAACAACATGCATTTTGGACTTTATATTACTTATTCCCTTTCAATTCCAATGTATACCAAACATTGGAATTGAAATTCCCAGTAATTCTATTCCTGCAAACTAAACACTATTTTATCCCCGCATTATTCTTTTCCCATGAAATTACAATTCTTTTCTCACCTAATTCCTTCCCTCCAGCCAAACGCCCTGTAATTTAATACCAATTGTAATGAATTTCTCCTATATAATTTTACTTTGATATACTTTGAATTACTTATTTAAATACAGACATTGGAGTNGAACAAAGACACATTTGGTTGGGAATTCCAATGTGGCAGGCATCTGTCTACATAGACAAATCAATAGTTCAGGTCACACACTCCCATAATCAATTTTCTCTTCAAAGAATTCCCTTCAACTCCCGAAGATGAAGATGTTTGTTTGTTTTTTTTTAAATAATATTTAAAATTATTTTTTTATTAAATTACTACCAAGTACTCACAAAAAAAAATTCTGTCACATCATATCAATGACTGGTCAAATAAGTCAATTTCAGTTTAATTGCATAGTTTCAAGAATATAATTGCAGTTTTTTTAGTGTTCGATGGCTTAATTGCGTATTCATGTGTAATTCAATGGCTATACTACTTTGAATTTTTCTTTATATTTACATGTCATGTCATTAAAATGAAACTGAATAATAAGTCTCATATATTGAATGTATATTGTCAAATGAAATCATAGTTGAATAATAATAATGATACTTTTAAAAGTGTACATCATGCATAAAATGAAATTGGATAGTAAGTCCTAAAATTGTTAGACTTCAAGAAAGTACAAGGGAAGATTTGTTACGTTTCAGGTCAAACAAAAGAAAATACTGCGTAGCACTTTTAGGCATGGTGTTGGGGAATGGGGATGAGGGGTAGTAGGTGTTGCAAAAAAAACTCAAATTAGGGATTTAGGGTTGGCGCATATATATAAATACCTTCATGTACACGACAATGGTTAGCTTTTATCTATCACACACAGTATGGTCCCTTCATATCTCTTATACTTATTACCATAAAATTACATCTCTTTCGAAATAATTAAAATCTCATCACTTTCATCTCCATAAAATATATCCTAAAATAATAATAATAATAATAATAATAATAATGATAATGATAATGATAACAACATGCATTTTGGACTTTATATTACTTATTCCCTTTCAATTCCAATGTATACCAAACATTGGAATTGAAATTCCCAGTAATTCTATTCCTGCAAACTAAACACTATTTTATCCCCGCATTATTCTTTTCCCATGAAATTACAATTCTTTTCTCACCTAATTCCTTCCCTCCAGCCAAACGCCCTGTAATTTAATACCAATTGTAATGAATTTCTCCTATATAATTTTACTTTGATATACTTTGAATTACTTATTTAAATACAGACATTGGAGTTAAATCGGTCGCATAATGCATGCGCATGTAAAACTAGTCAAGATGGAACATATCCTTCAGTTTGTATCAAAGTCAACCCTAGTAACTTAGGCTTTTACCTGAGACAAAGCACATCCTTCAATTGTTCAACACTATAAAATTACAATTCCAACTAAAAGAAACAGGAATAGATCCTCCTACTCATCATCCGGTGGAATTGATCAAAATATGCCCATTTTTCAAAAGGAAAATACTTTTTTCCCCATATGTTTTTACCTTCCCTCCTTAATATTACTCAATTAAAGGGCCCACTAAATAATAGAATGTTGAATAGTCAAAGTATTTCATTGATAAAAATAATACTCCGTAATTAACTTTTTTCCAACTCAAACGGTGAAGAAGTGAAGGGATGTCTAGTTTCACTCTTTTCAAAAAAGAATAAGAAGACTTTGTAGTTATTAATTTCAGCATACTAAACAAATCCTGTGGCCAAGTCAAACCATGGTATTTAACTCTCAGAGTAGAAAGATTTTAGGGGACCAATAAATGCCAATAAAAATGTTAATTTGAATATTGGATTAAGCTATGGCATTTTCGACTATGAAGAAATTCTTTAACCAGCAGTTGGATTTCCCTTGTTTATATTTCTTCATTAAACCCCGCTGTCATGGGACCATGAAACAATATGGTCATATATTTACTCCTAAGGCTAGACAGGCAGTAGAGCAAGTTAGCGTACGTGGGTTGGGAAGTAACACATTTTTCAATTTTGCCTAACATACTTTTGTCTAGGTTTGGAAAGTAACACATTTTTACAAAATGTGCATATATTTGTCAATTCCTGTCATTTAAGTGACAAACTCAATTAATTAGAAATGTGCATATATAGTGCAAATACAGGTTGCAGTCAACAAACCAACAGTAATAAGAAATACAATAAATGTACTATGAGTAATAGCTTTGGTTGGGTGAATTAACTGTAAAAACACAAAATTAATGGGGAGGAGAAGTTTATCACGGTAAAAATGCATATTTACCTTTCAGATCAACTGTTATTCTATCCTTTGTGTGTAAAGAATTCTTTTATTCATCTCTTTAATAACCTCAACACGTCTCCAACCAGATGCAATGAGCCTGTGACAAGAACCTGCATATCCAGAATATGCAGGATAGTTAGACATCTTAAGAATTTGATTGTTTAATTTTCAAAAAATTAAAATGTGAGTATATGACAGTTTTTTTATTAAGGGAACCATGGGAATGTAATGAATGATTGTTACGTGCATTACTTCTATGATGCAATGTTGCTACCAAATTATCAATAATGTCAACATTGCAAGTGTTTTTTACCTGAATCCTAGAGGAAGGGTTTTCCTTAGCGCAATTCCTCAACCAATTTATTGTCAACGGTAATGAAGGAAACACAGAACTGCCAAAATACTCATCTCCCTGACTGCAAGAGGAAGCATCCTTGTAAAGAAACTTGCAGGGTGGTACATTTCCTGATGTATTTGTGTTCAGGTTCTGGTCTAGAACATGAACATCTGCATGGAAGCGACGTAGACGTGAGGCTTGGCAACTGATAATTTTCAAAATAGTGAGGAAAAAAAAAGACCATTACATTTTCAAATACATTTCCTAGCTAATGCAAACAAGTATAGCTATTTAAAGATTGTTATATAGCTTCACACCTTTTGAGCTACATGAATTAATCAATTAATCTTTTCTGAGAAACCCTCTCTCAAGTCTCAAGCACTATCTCAATTTAATACTCCGTAATAAATGTTTGTCCAGTATATCCTTAGTAACTACTAATTACCTATGGTGATTGTTACCTTATAAAGACTGCAAAAATTGAAACATGTCATGGATGACAAATATGTGAGAGGGAAGTATGGAGATGGGAAAAAGTAAGACGGCCCAGTCTGCAAGGAAGAAAGGAAAAGTCACCTTTGCCACAGCAAATTCTTTCCCACACTCTCTGAAGATTGAATTGCCATGACAAGTCCTTTTGAGGAATGTTTAAAGGAACAGTTGAGGTACCAGAAGTAACCTTGTTATATGCAGACATACTTGGCACAAAAATAGCTTTTGAGAAGTGAGTACCTGTAAAGAATCCATCATACATGCAATTCATTACTTCTGAGGTTAGACTGATGAAGAAACTCAGGTAAAAAAATACTAAAAACAGAAATTTCTACCAAAACTTGATTTCAAATTTATTGAACTATACAAAACTGGATAGTTGTTGGCAGCTGAGCCTGGTACATCGTTTACACTTGGATATCCCAAAAATAATGCCCAATTAAACTATAATGCTGTTTGCAGGCACATGTTTCTTCATTATATTCATACAAACATATAGAAGTATTCACATGTAAATCAAAAAGGGAGAAAAAATAAAGGAATATCACCAAGCAGAGAATATAAAGTTGAACATTCACAAATAGAGAACTAGCATGCTCCAGACACTGTTCCTGTACTAGAATGGTATTGGTTATGATGCTTTGCAAAGATGTGAAAGGCACTAGGAGGAACTAACAAGTCACTGGTTTCATACCATTCATACTCAAAAAGGGTCAATAGTTCATTTGCTGTCTCATACATTGAGACAACCATTATCATCAATGAGTAGACAAGTGGCTAGTTGCTGCATTTGTTTATATACCTGATGAAGTACAGGTATTAACCAACCGTGACAGAAGAATTTGTGGATCTCTTACATCCATGCAATTAAATAGAAGAATCTGCAGTCAGGCAAATAAACCATTAACCATATCAGACTACATATACTGAAATAAGGCACACTGTGTTGGAGCATGTAACAAAAATCATCTTTTTGGGATTTTACCTGCTTTGACATTTTGTAGGGTTCCTGCTTGTCACTATCCTGGATACAACCATTAACCCAGATTTTTTTTGGAGTTAGATCTTTTGAGCAAGATGACAAATGAGATAAATTTTTATTTTCTCCCACCACAGCAGAAAACCATCTGGCACAGGCTTCCATGCTCTCAGGACTGTGAGCTCCATCCAAGTAGAAGGTCAAACCTCCAGGATAACTTCCATTTACTCCTGATGAATTTTTTATAGTGTCATCTTGAACGATCTGAGCTCTACCAGAAAGATGTGCACTTGAAAGCCCGATAAGAAATTTGTGTGGCAAAGTCTCGTCCCAGTCAGCCTGATTAGACAGTCGAAAAAATCAAGCAGTTTGATCAAAGGAGTGAAGGACTAGTAAACAAGGAGTAATGTGTGCGAATATTGACAAACACATCAGTATGCCAACGAATCTCCAATGATTTATAAGAAGATGAAATACAATGCAAGCAAAGAATGAAGCTAACTTAGATGACAAGAACATGAAATGCAGGACAAGAAAGAGGCTATGGTCCCTCCTAAACCTTCAAAAATACCAAAGCATATATCTTCTTGGATTATAGAAAGTCCCAGCTAGTGAATACTAGTATGATTTACGTGCAAGGAAATAAGCTACTAACCTAAGACCAAGCACAAATACATTGTTAAGTCCACTCACAACAAAGATAATAAAATTTTATGCACAAATACCACTATTATTGCCAATAGCCATAGTGACTCTGATACTTTCTCGGCGTACTACTAACACATGAAGTGCTTATCTTATTGACTACTAAAGTAATTGGCCAAAACCTGCAAAGCTTCATTCCATCCTCAAGGTTGGAGCTATGTGGCCAAGAAGTACCAACATCCCTATTAGGTCATGGGCTCAGCTTCACCTTCCCACACCCAAATGCACTCCACAACGTGAAGAAAGGAAGGGGTAGAAAAGAAGAGCAAATGAAAGAGCCTCTATTCAAACTTCAAAGTCCAGTGTTACCAAAGAGAAGTACTGCTTACATACTTCAAGGTGTAGTTTCAAGAATTCACTTTGAATGTAACTTATCAAAAAAGAAGGCACCACCTATGTCTTATGTATCCTATAAGTTTTGATGGACAAAACCTGGAAGCCTAAGTTGCTGTTACTATTAATAGTTAGAGTAAATCAACTATATAGCATTATAGCCTAGAATCATAAAAGTTCACAACTGTCATGAATACAGATTATCCATTGAGATATCAGCATGTTCTTAAACTAACAAAAATAAAGGATAAACAGAATCAACCAACATTTTCAAGCTGTCGTGGTCCTGTAGTTTTAAGCCAGCTTTTACAAAGTGAGACGGCAAGGGCAGCATTTGTGAGCTGGTGATCACCGGACAAGATTAGCTTTACATCTTTTAACACCTTACTGTCAAGTGGAGTGACTACTTTCAATGGGACCTTCATAAAAGGATAACTTGTAATGAGTAAAATTGAATGTAAAGGCACATATACAATAACTTTGGTGCATAGCTATATACAGAGTATCAGTTTACTTCTTTGGTAAAAAACAATTTTCTGATTTTAGTTTCTTGTAAGAAGGCCATGAGACATAATACATAAAATCTGCAATTTAAGTCACAGATCATTAAAATGTAATGCAAGTAATTAGCCATTCAAGTATTCAACATTCTCATTATAATGTGTCATGAGGTATCACCCCTAGGATAGGGATTGGAATTTACTATCACTTTTTTGTTTCATAATGGAAATTTGCCTATAATGTATGTTGATGAATTAAATACATTTTCTTCAGGGTTGTACCATCAATTTCTGTGCCCTGTCATAAAGAACTTCCATTGCTTCAGAAGGTTGAGGCACTGTGAAAGCAGGAACTCCAAGCTTCAGGAACTCAAGCACAGGAGATAACAAAATTCAGAAAACAATTGAAAGTGAAACTCTATTCTCTTCAGTGATCAGCACTCTATAATAAGTATAAAAAACACCATCCTCCATATTCCTTTGAGTTTGCTTAAAAGTCCTGTACCTTTAGAATGCCAGCTTTGTGAGAAGCAATCTTGCCTACTGTATCTCCTGCATATTTGAACAATATATCATTGCAAAATAGCATATGTAATGGTGTTTTTTTGTGTGTGTGAGAGGAG
>NC_044930.1:2679419-2744383 GCF_003576645.1 Ipomoea triloba
GGGGGGGGGGGGGGGGGGGGGGGGGGGGGGGGGGGGGGGGGGGGGGGGGGGGGGGGGGGGGGGGGGGGGGGGGGGGGGGGGGGGGGGGGGGGGGGGGGGGGGGGGGGGGGGGGGGGGGGGGGGGGGGGGGGGGGGGGGGGGGGGGGGGATAAGTAGGTTTAGCCTCTATGAATTTTACTAACCAAAAATAAGAAGTGCATCACAAAGAAAAATGTTTGGACATAATCAAGGACAGGCTACTAACAGATGAATCAACCGTTCCTTGCCCCGATAAAGAACAAGTGCAGTGCATAGATTGCATAAAGAACAATGCAATAGAATGATGGATAATATAGGAATTACCCAATATTTCCATGTGATCCATCCCTAGAGAAGTAATGCCACAAACAACAGGTTCTTTGATCTGCAAAGTTAATTGTCTTTCAGTAAGAGGACAAGTAGATTTCTTTAACTCCTATGTTATTTGAGCCATTTTTGAGACAGACTCCCATATTAAAGTTGATTAACGCTGTAATCAGTTCAGTTGTGCCTGAAAATAGATGTCTTACCACATTTGTTGAGTCAAATGTTCCCCCAATACCAACTTCAATGATAGCAACATCAACCTATGAAAGCAGAGTCTACTTAGTAAATAATGAAAATATTTTCTCATTTGGTCCCAAAACCATCTGTTAAAATGTTTTTGGTGATCAATGACACCCAAGAGGTAACACATAGATTATTGTTTAATTATAAAATAAAGGACAAAGCAACTGAAATTTATCAACATTTTTCATTGGCTATCTAGAGGCTTTTTTAGGGTAATATTTGGCAGATGAGGTAGAAGAACTGGAATTAGCAGGATTTGTTCTGATTGCACATTTAAGCTTCAGAAATTTTGAGACCCACACATTAGAGATCAACAGGGGGAAAAAAAACCAATAAAGAAAAAATACCTTCTCAGATGCAAAAATTTTGAAAGCCAATAGAGTTAAGAACTGGAATAGAGGAGGCATAGGTAAGCCTTCCACAATGTTATCCTGCATATTAGAAAAGAACTGAGAAGGTTAATTAACTGGAATTAGATTAAGTATCAAACTCTCATGATCACTTTTAGTATTAAAGGAATAAGTTCATTTAATGTGCCAAATAATTGGATTCAAAGACAGGCGGTACTCTATGAGTATACTTTAATCTCAACACACACACACACACACACACACAAAACATTACAAGCTGAAAAGAAAGATGATTGCTGATTTGTAAAAAGGGAATAACATTTGTAACTATTATACATTTTGACAGTATGTGAAGAAAATGACTAAATCAAGGGAATTATATGTAAATAAATAAAAATTGGTTAATTCCAATCTCAGTGTAATTGAGTCTCTATTACTGGCAACCTAAACTACAATAATTCCTTGGAGAGTAGAAATTTTGCAATATGATCATCATAACTTCAAGTGTGTCCTGTTACAGTGTTACTTGTCTAAAAGTGTCTTACAGTAAAGAGCAACGAGCCTTTTTTACTTGGATATCTTAATTCATGGTAAAACTGGAAAATAGAAAGGTAGCAAAATACGGAGTAATATATAGATACAACTAGGCAACAAATGAGCTACAAGAACGAAAGAATACTTTCAGCTGGTTCCAAATCTCCCAAAAATACTGCAGAAACTTTTCCTCAGATATGTCCAACCTATAGAATGAAAGCAAAACAGTGAATAGTAAGAGTATATATGATAGATAACCTACATAACTATTTTTCAACACTAGCAAGAATTTTGCCCCCCACCCCACAATAGACTAAATAGGTTAACAGCAATAAATTTAACATGAAAAAAAAAAGGTCAATAATGTGCTTTACAATATATAGCAAATGAATGAAAACTGTTGTTTGTTCAGGGTAATACCCTCCCGTTCCAATGGGCCAAGTTATTGGCCCAGTTTAAGCGGATATCTTATTAATGACCAGGCCTAGACTTAGCAAATGGTAGACTGGGCCAAGCTCATAATGCATGCATTAGTCTGAGGGCCTGAGGCCCAGGTAAAACAATATGGCTGCAATGGCAGTACACGGAATTCACTGAGATGTCAACCCAGGCATCTCACTCAGTTTCCTAATTGCATTATATATGGCATGTACTAGGGAATTCCTTTCTCATCTAGGATAGGAAAAGGACAGTTCCCTAGTCTATAACTAGAGCCCTTTTTCATTTACAGAATTACATCAACACTGTTCAAAGTATAGTTATTAAAATTTAAAACACTAATGCTGGCTTTCTTCTCTTTGACAACATGAAAAGTTCATGAATAGCTAAAAGGGTACATATTTAATGAACACAATATATACCCATCTAAACGAAATCTTTCTCTCACATCAATTAAGTGAGGAGAAGTAAAAAGGCCAGTTCTGAAGCCACACTCCCGCAAAATTGCTTCACAGAATGCACATGTTGAACCCTACATTTTGAATTCCATAAAAAATAAGGCAGAGAATCAAAAGGAAGAATGCTGAAGTATTTCCCAACTAAAGATAGCAAAATAACAACATTTAAATGGTAAAGAAAGGTCACCTTTCCTTTGGTTCCAGCAACATGTATAATTTTAAGACCAGCTATCTGTTTTTCCAGGCCCAAAATCTGAAACAAAAAAATGCAGCTTCTATGTCTGTCACCAGTTTATCATATATTCAAGATTTGCAAATTATAACAATCTAACAGCTTGCAAAAAACTTTGGTGAATATACAGCAATTCATGACTTGGTGAACCCTTTGTGTGAGCAAATTATTTGTCAGGAAAAGCTATCTAACATCTTGTCATAGGTATAGCAAAACTATACTTTTAAGCTCATCAAAGAAAATTCATTAGGATATACTGAAGCTACCTAATATATGATAGTAAATTTCCAAATAATTTAAAAACCAATACTCTATAAGTAGAACTTTAGTGAGTAATGATGCAGATGGCATCATGGAATTGAATCATATATGGTGTGCAGTATAATAAAATGAAAGCTTTCTTCTATAGAGGCAAAATAGTTTTGGTGAAGGGCAATACAATGACAAATGTCATCACTCATCAGCCACATCGGAAAATGAACTCTTGCAAAAACAACATTGGAGAGACATGAATATGCAGAACTATAGATAAAAGCACTTTCAACAATAAGACATCTGAGTATCTCATATCACATTTAGATAAGATTGAAATGTCAGTTACTAGTGCATCTAGAAAGGCATGAAATGCTATCAGTTGAAGCTGGGGAGATGATGCATAATTTTGGTACCAAATATTTAGTACCAAGCCTGCTTATTATTGCATCAATAACTTTACATAAGAGTGTCAGTTATGTTCAGAAGCCTTTAGGGCACAGAATGTTGAAGCAGAAAAAATACCACCAACAAGACTAGCAAGAAGCAATTAATTCACAAGAGATTAAAGCCAAATGCTCTATTATTGATAAGGACATTTACCTCAATATAACTCAACATCCTTTCCCGTTTCTCTATTTCACTTATTGTTGATTTACCATCCCGCTTTTTCCGAGTTATTAGAGATGAGAGTTTTTCCATAGCATATTCATATGTGGATGTAACCTCTTTAACTTGAGAGGTTTCTTCAACTTTTTCATTGTTCAGCTTTTCCATAATCTTATGTCCTCTACCTAAAAAATTTAAAAAAAAAAAAAAAAAAAAAAGGTTAAAATGAGAGGATCAAAAACTTTTCATCTAGGTAAATGAGTAGCATCACAATAACCAATATGCATATACAAGTATCAAACCAGAGGCAGGGAATTTTTGCAGTATAGGATAATGTACCTTTTAATCTGATATAGGGTAAAGTCTGCAGTCCTCCAACTCTAATTGAACCACAGGAATTCCAATAAGCCCAGTTCTAGGCCCTTAGTATAAATTTACGAGGAAATTGGTGTCCCCCAACATAAATCTCAGAAAACCAACTCATTGGCTTTGGACATTGGTTCTTATATACTAGCATTACAAGAATAAGCGTACAACCACAAAACACCAAAAGAAAATAAAAGGGACTTAAAATGTGTTACAAGTTAGGATTCACAAATTAACTTGGGAAGAGTTTTATCCAATTCCAATTGGACAGTCTGTCAATTTTTGTTGCTAAATAGTATGCCATTCCACTGCTAACAAGACAAAAGCATTTTTGCTCAGTATCCTTTCACAGCTATCAGTATCATACAATCAACCATGGCATCAACAAGGATTTAAGCTCTATTATCCTCTAACAGTGGGGAGGCAATGACCTCCAGTCCTAATAAGGTGGCATTCACAGCTCACAATGTATAACTTATATGATCAAATTGTATGCCATTTTACAGCTAACAACACAGAAAGCATTTTTGCTCAGTATCCTTACACAGCTATCAGTATCATACAATCAACCATGGCATCAACAAGGATTTAAGCTCTATTATCCTCTAACAGTAAGGAGGCAATGTCCTCCAGTGCTAATAAGGTATCGTTCACAGCTCACAAGGTATAATTTATATGATCAAACTGTATGCCATTTTACAGCTAACAACGCAAAAGCATTTTTGCTCTGCATCCTTGCAAAACTATCAGTTACGGAGTATTATATAAGCAATCATGGCATCAATGAGGATTTAAGCCCTATATCTCTGACGGTAGGAAGAGATATCATCCATTACATGATAAGGTAGCGTTAACGATAGATAAATTCAAATACACTATTCCAATTTCCGTTTGCTTTTTTACTTGCAGCTATTTCGAGCCTACGCCGATGAATATCGGCGGCAAGCGAAATGAGATAGCAGTTGAGGAGAAATAGAGCTTACTGTAAATGTTGTGGTGGCGGCGGCAGGCGGAGATGGGCGGCGCAGAAGGCGGTGGTGTTTTTTGTATTTGTGGAGAGGCTATCTATAATCTGTGTATGAAATTTGGATCGGCGGGGTAACGAATATTTGGTTGTTGTGTACTTGTCTTGTGACCCCATTAGCTCGCAGCCACCAGCCAGCTTAAGGACAACTCGAGTACTCGACAAGTGTCGACAACGGGCATATTTTATTATTTTCGTAGCAACATAATTCTTTTTTTGCTAAAGGCACAATGAACTATATTATTATTCAAGTCGCATTTTGAACTTTCATAAGGTCTATTTCGATACACAAACCATTAATTTTTTTCATCTAACAATTTTTACAGGTTACCTATAAGTTATAAGAAATCTATGCTAGCTTGGACTTTTTTTTCTTTTTTTTTTTTAATTTCTTTTGTTTTCTTCTAAACCTTTTCCAGCCCAACAACTGGTACCGAAACCGTAAAATAATAATAAATTTCTTTTTATATTTAGGCATTTAGCTACTGCCCGTAGGTAGTAGCCAAAATAATAATTACAAA
Organism: Ipomoea triloba; assembly: GCF_003576645.1. Taxonomy (NCBI): domain Eukaryota; kingdom Viridiplantae; phylum Streptophyta; class Magnoliopsida; order Solanales; family Convolvulaceae; genus Ipomoea; species Ipomoea triloba. Next base: position 2,684,792 of record NC_044930.1, read on the forward strand.
AATTATAATATGTTTTTATAATAACAAAACATATTATATATAATTATATATATAAAAAAATTCCGATTGAATCGGAACCGGAACCTTTATATAAGGTTCCGGTTCTAGTTTGTGTAACCTTAGAACCATGAACCGGCGGTTTGGAACCGGAACGAACTGCGGTCACCTCTAGGCAGGTCGTCGGTGGGCTCGGCGCACGCTGCCGCAAGGGAGTGGAGGAGCAGTTGATTGTGGAAGGGTTGTGGTGATTTGGTCTAGTGAGCATTGGTTCGGCTAAAGGCACCGGGAAGGGGCAGTGTGAGGCGTTGATTTTTGGGGTTTGCTTAAAAATTTTGGATTGACTTAAAAAGAAGATCCACATAAGCTAATTACCTGTGTCATGTCATCATAGTAACTTAGTAACCTGTGAAAAATGCTAGATGAAAAAAAAAATTAATGGTTTGTGTATCGAAATGGACGTTATGAAAGTTCAAGGTGCGACATGAATAATTCAATATAGTTTATGATGCGAAATGTCACTTTAGCCTTTTTTTTTTTGGGGGGGATAAAAATAAAACGATACATATATTAGGTACTATCATACCCAATTTTTAAAAATATTTCGCATACTCTCAACTTATACTCCCACTTATGTTCACATTTGATTGGAGGAAGAAAAAAGAATAGTAAAATTATGAAACCAAGCCTATTAGATTAAGCAATCAAGACATCTCATGTCATATGAAGTAAAAAATAGAAGTACATGTAGAATTACTCTAGCTAACAATACATTAAAAAGAGTAGGAAGATGAACATAATTAGGAAAAGCAACACAATTGATAATTACATTTGAGTAATGTTAGATACTCCTCATATTTTCCCCCTCCAATCTATCTCTCATGATGTGTTATTAATTAATTGGTTACTTCTTTTTTTTTTTTTAATTAGTGGTAGGTTAGTCAATTCATGACATTCAATGAGTGAAAGCCACATCATGAGGGAAATCTAGGAAAATTTAAGATGGGTAATAAGCATTTTCCATTATATTTTTACTTTGAGATGTTCAGATTTTTTTAACCAGCTACTCATGTTAAAAATGCGTTTGAATTGAATGAAAAAATATAACAATTAAGTAATTATATTTTTCTGTACAACAGACAAGACATTGCAAAAGAAACTTCACAACCCGATATTAATAGATACCTACTGCGTTAGCCTCAACCAAAACAAACATATGAGAAAGTTCGTCAAGCACATATAATCCCACATCAGTTGACTCATGGTAAGATATCATCAAATCAACATACCCATTAATTTCTTTATTAACATGTTTTTTAGTTTTAGGGAAAAAAGTCAAACCCTTAAACATTATCTAAAAGTCAATTAGGCCCTTATACATTTAAAAAGTGCTCTTTAACATGTTAAATTGGGACAAAGAAACACAAAAAATTAGTAAATGACCTGCTATTGTAGGCCATTTACTATTCAATGAAAAATCCAACAACTGTGACGATAGAATCGTTGCTGGTCGCCATACTTCGACGGTGGGAAGCGACCTTCCACCAGAGGAAGGCAACCAACTTGTCACCTCTCCAAGAGAAGACAAAACTTTTCGCCTTCTCCATGGAAGGCAACCACTTCGTCGCGATTTCACCGAAGAAGGCAATCAACGACGATTTGACCATCGCCGAATTTTCACCTGAGATGATATGATAACATTTTTTATTCTTGCCAAGTGTTATTCTCTTTTATATTTACATATCTATCATCTATCATTTATGACAAACAATTTTCAAATTATAATTGTGTTTCTCATACCCCATTTCACGTTTTTGGACTTTTGGTTTTCTGCGCTGCTAGAATGATGGTACGAAATAATTGTCTAATTATTATATTTTACATTCCAAAATCACGATCTGAGGAATTATGAAGGTAGAACCGTAGAATGTGAGCAAAGATTTGTTTGGATGGGAATCTCTAGTAGCCGTGTTTCTCGTTTTCCCTTTGTCCCTACCAAACGCACCCTTAAATAGAAGCGTCAAAACCTCGCCACTCCCCACTTCCGCCATTTTCCAAAGCTTGTTCTATTCGCATTCGTCTTCTTCGCTGATCAATAATGAGCTGCTCAGCCAACCTGTTCACCAACCACAATCCGCTTTCGCCGGCGGCCAATAAGTACCGCCGCTCGACCAATCTCGTTCCGCAATACAGGAGACTCGCAATCCCTCCTTGCAATGGCGGCGGGAGAGTGGCGGCGTGCCTTAACGTGGAAACGCGCGCACCGGATTCCGGGGCGGCGAAGTTGGGAACCCGGGCGAAGAGCAGCGAGATTATGGAGGAATCTGAGAGGTATTTCGTGGGGACCTATGCCAGAGCTCCCCTGGTGCTTTCTAGTGGCAAAGGCTGTAAATTGTACGATGTTGAAGGGCGAGAGTACTTGGATTTGACCTCGGGGATTGCCGTCAATGCCCTCGGCCATGCCGATCCCGATTGGGTCCGGGCGGTTACCCAGCAGGCTAATATCCTAACTCACGTCAGCAATATCTACCATTCACTTCCGCAGGTAGCTTTACTTTTCATTTAAAATATTAGAAAAAAGTGTCAAATAGAATGAACTTCTTGCTTTGGTGCAATTTGATCACTCTTGATCTTAAAAGAGTGTGCAATTGAACCATCAAACAAGCAAAATTTGTGCAATTCGAACATTTTTAAAAAAAATTTCTGTAAAATCATATTATACTACTTATATGTATGTATTAAGAGTTGCATTTTACCTCTACCATACTGGTTGGAGTCAATATTGAAATTTTTTTAATTCAAATTGAATTTTAAAAAAATTAGAAAAATGTTCTAATTGCACATATTTTACTTGTTTGATTGTTGAATTGTACACTTTTTAAGTTCAATGACCCAATTGCCAATTGCACAAAAGAGATAAGTTGACCTATTTGACATTTTTTCCTAAAATATTTTCAAGGTTTGTTAAAATCCGTTGGTTGTTGGCTATTAAGAATACTCTATTGGTTGGCCCTTTTTGTCATATGAAAGTTAAACTACAAAGTGGAAATTCTAAATAGTTACTTAAGATCTGCAATTTAGAGGTGAAGATTTTTTTTTATTCATTTTTTGCATTTATTCCATTCTTCAGGGTAAAATGCTTAACCCCTAGAGGTTTTTGGTAGATCTTTGGAAATTTAATTAGTGAGAATGTTATTTTGATATATTTGGTCTAAAGTAGTTTTAAAACAAAATTACCTGGTGAAATATTTCTGATTGTTTATTGCTGCAAGCAAACAAGAAAGTACTTTGTTCATGTAGGTTGAACTGGCAAAACGCCTTGTCGGTTGCTCATTTGCTGACCGTGTTTTCTTCTCAAATTCTGGAACTGAAGCAAATGAAGCTGCAATTAAGTTTGCAAGGAAGTTCCAGAGATTTTCACATCCTGACATGGAGCAGCCTCCTGTGGAGTTTATTGCCTTCTCCAATTGCTTTCATGGGAGGACTATGGGCGCTGTTGCTTTGACAAGTAAAGTGCATTATAGGTCACCATTTGAACCTGTGATGCCGGGAGTTACTTTCTTAGAATATGGTAATATTCAGGCAGCAACAGAACTGATTCAGAGTGGAAAAATTGCTGCTGTTTTTGTCGAACCAATCCAGGGTGAAGGGGGCATATATAGTGCTACAAAGGAGTTTTTACAAGCTCTACGTACTTCCTGTGATAATGCTGGTTCACTTCTTGTGTTTGATGAGGTATGCAATCAATCTATTATATCAAATCTACTAGATATATTCATGAATGTTGCACTTTGTTCATGTCTTCATGGGGGCTATTGACAATTTCTGTTATTGTTTAATTTGAATGTTCTTGCTTGTCCTTTGCACCTACTTGAGAACTAGCAGGATAATATCTCTTCATTCTTCATGGTCGTTGCATCTACTAGACCCTACCCTAAATAGGTTGTTTATGGAAATTGGCCTTATCATACCCTACTTTGGGGTGGGGGATGGGGATGTATCTTTTGGCATCCTTTTCTTGGCTTGGTCTGTAGATATGCTAAAGTGATGAAAAGTGTAGTAGTTTTCACTGGTGGTTTTCTGAGTCTAATGCTCTTAGAATGAGTCCTTTTGTGAATAGAGTGCATAGTTGCATCATCTTAGCTTTTGATTTGGTTAGGAAGGCAAAGCAGTTTGTTGCCATGTTTCTATTCTATTATACGATCTTAGTTGGTATCTATTGTTTTGTGCTCTCTAATGCATATTGAATATTGAGATTGTGTTTGGTTTTTTATTCTTGTCTCAATGGAAACATGGATTACACCTTCTTTTCGTTTGGTATCTATTGTTTTGTGCTCTCTAATACATATGAAGATTTATACTTTTCGTTTTGTATTGTTTTTTGGACATTGTTATTAACTATCATATATATTTTTGGAGTGATGCTCTCTAATACATATTAAGATTTATACTTCTCGTTTTGTATTGTTTTTTGGACATTGTTATTAACTATCATATATATTTTTGGAGTGACAAGGGAAACTCGTGCGTTAGTACCCATAGCTGACCAACTCAAAATCAAGAAGGCGAATAGGCCTTTTCTGTTAGAGAGTTTGAACTTATAATTTTGTAGTTATCGAGTCAACAGTCTTACCAACTTGAATGAAGTTGCCCGGGATTATGAAGATTTAATGACCATTGATCTTTTTTATAGGTTCAATGTGGCCTAGGACGAACTGGTTATCTTTGGGCGCATGAAGCTTATGGTGTATACCCGGATATAATGACGCTAGCCAAGCCCCTTGCCGGAGGTCTACCTATCGGGGCCGTGCTGGTGACCGAGAAGGTAGCCGCTGCCATAAACTATGGAGATCACGGCAGCACCTTCGCCGGTGGTCCTCTGGTCTGCAATGCCGCAGTGACTGTACTAGATAAAATTTCAAACCCAGAATTTCTGGCCAGTGTTTCCGACAAAGGACAGTACTTCAAAGAACTGTTGGGCAAGAAGCTGGGAGGAAACAACCATGTGAAGGAGATAAGAGGCTTCGGGCTCATCATCGGCATAGAACTCGATGTGGCGGCAACGCCACTCGTGGAGGCGTGTCAAAACTCCGGCCTCCTCGTCTTGACTGCCGGAAAAGGCAATGTTGTGAGGCTTGTTCCTCCTCTCATCATCTCAAAGCAGGAATTAGACCAAGCAGCCGATGTTTTAGCTGCCTGTTTGCCTGTGTTGGATAAGAGCACCTAAGTTGCCATATCTCTGCTTGTCTGTAAGCTTTTTCATTACACAAGTAATTTGGTTTTTGTTTGCTTTTGTTAGTCAAAAAACTCACTATTCCCCTAGAGTCCGGATGCAACATTTATGAATATTTTTTTTTAGTACTACCAAACTTCATTACTTCATAACTATTTTCTCGACCTACCGAAGAATAAAGAGTTAATATTGCTCTCGAACTCTAACCAGTGAATTGCATAAAGAGTTAATATTACTCCCACTGAAACTAAAGAGTCAATATTGCTCACATTGAAATTCTAACTTGTTTCTGAAACCAATAAATTGCATAAAGAGTCAATATTGCTTCCAATGAAACTCGAACTGATATTAGGGCAAAAGAAAATGCTGCAAATATCTGAGAGTATCAACCACTAGAACATATCTCCAGCTCACTATATTCAGTAACCCTAAGCTCATATTCGCCACCACTATTCTTCCACAGCTTTCCTTAAATACCAATCTCAGATCCGACACGAGGCCGCTCACGGCGTCGTTGGAGCAGCATCCCGGCGGCGGAAGCTCCTCCGAGTACCACGCTTCCAATCCAGACACCAAGTTCCCTTTCCCTTCGCAGTCCAACATTGTGAATTTACACTGGTACCCTTCCAACACAACGTCCCACGTCACTCTCAGATCACGCACCGCCTGCATTCCCGCCAAACTCCCGCCCCCGGCCACGTCGACGTCGAACCGGAAAACGCCGTTCCGGTCGACGTCGAGCTCCCTCCCGGGCTTCACCACGGCGATGAGGGACGAGCCGTTGTGGGAGACGTTGACGGCGAAGATGATGCTGGACATGGAGAGCAGAGGCGGCGGAGGCCGTTTCCTGAGGCGGCGCGTCTCCGACACGCGCCCGAGCGCGTATAGTCTCCGGTACGGGACGCCCGGGTCGGCGAGGCGGAGAGCCGAGAGAGAAGGGAACCGCGCGGTGCAGATGGAGCGCCATAGGTGATCGGAGGACATAGAAATAAACCACAATTTGCAGACGCACGAGGCCACCGCTAGCGATTTTGGATCCAAATGGTTCGCCACCAGAGCAATCACCTGCCACTGCGGCGGCGTACGCTTCGCCGGAGTGATCGCCGCCATCATCATCATTCCTCCAAATTAAAAACACTCCAAAAGATTTCCTTAACGCCCTGCAGAAAACTATGAATTCTATTGGGGTTTTAAAACGTTCGGTCTGAGTTTCGGAGCATGGAAGAGACACATGGTGGAATGGGAAGAAAAGCATGGCGAGAGGGTGCCACGTCTGACCACGGCGTTGCGTGCATCGACACGTGGCGATGCGGAAGGGTGACGTGGAATTTGCGGTGAGAGTCGAGGCGGGAGGGGTAATGCTTGTGTGCACGTTTACCGTTTACGAGATGAGACGTTAAACTTGCGCTTGGCGTGTGGTGCTCTGAGTTTGGCGTGAGAAGTAAAGCTGGCCCAACTGTTATGAGGCTTATCTAGTTTAGGCAAGCGGGGGTTGGGTTCGGGAAATATCTGAAGTTTATTTTGAATATCTGAAAATTTTAGATGGTTTTATAAAATTAATATAGTATCTTTGTAGTACATAAATTATAAATTTTTTAAAAGTAAATTATGAACATTTAGTAATTGTGTATGGTCCACTTTGTAAGATGAATACAGGTCTACATAATAATTTATTAAATTAGACATGCTCGTGCTTGGAAGAAAAATGATATATGTGTTCTCCTAAAGTATAACACTCATCACGAATACAAATTTTATTGGGTAAATAAAAATGAATAAATAAAAACAACAGTCAATTTTATTCTTTAAACCAATAAAAAAACATCTTAGTATGGAATTAAAAATAACATAGAGAATCAGAATACATATAGTATTACTATGCTATGAGCCTATGAATGACTGCCTCTAACATTTTTTTCTTTTTTAATACATCAAGTTTATGCCAGAATAATCACTCCAACTCCTTTGCTAGGCATAGTTACGTGTATGACGGCGGACAATATACGTAGTATATTTTATCCAATCATATATAATATGTATGTGTATATATATATATATATATATATATATATATTAATTACCAATACAGTAACATCATGACAATATTTAAGAAAATTACCAAAATTTATCACCACTACTATTAATTACATTGGAATGAAGGGAAATCAAGTCCGTCCACGACATAGTTCCATCTAAAAGCCAACATTGAGTGCCGAAAAAGTAACAAATATATCATTAATGATTTGCTATCAACTAGTATAGTAAGATACTAAATTCTGAATTTCAAGCAATTAAAAATTAAAATTAAAATTAAAAAAATGTGCAAACGTGCAATAGACAAAAAAATACAAGCAATTGAAAGTAATACATAAATTGACGGTGTTTGGCAAATAGTTGTTAGTTGATAACTGTTAGCAGATTATGTTAGCGGATTTAACTAGCTGATAATATTAATTGCTTATAGAAAAATGTTGATAAATTAGATGCTAGTTGATAGTTAATTACATGCAAAATAATCTTTAAGGATATAATTTATTTTCTCAAAATAGTTATTGAAAAAACTGTTTTTGAACAATTTTTTGATTTTTAACATTTTGGAGCAATCAGTTGTTACAAAAAATTGATTAACCAAACACTCAATGACCATATTGTCTAGTAACAAGAGATGACTTTCTCAAATTGGAGGACATGGTACTCATACTATATATTTTTTTACTAAATTAAATTTTTGTTATACATTTGATTATTATATGAATAATAATGCAATAAACTAATTTCTATAAATCTTTACACAAAACCCTATAAATTGATACATATTCAACCACTAACAAAAATTAAAAACTATAAATATACCACATTACTTGTGACTTTGAGAATATGATCTTTAACAAAACTTAAAAACTATAAATATACCATATTACTTGTGACTTTGAGAATATGTTCTTCCCTGTAACATACACTAATAAACTAATTTTTTTTTAAAAAAAATCCTATAATGTTTATTATTGTTGTTGTTAAAACATTTTTGAATGCCTTCTTCAACTCATGTACTAAAAAACCTAGAAATGTTCTAACAAGGCAATGTAAGAAATCAAAAAGCAAACTTAACACGATCAATCAATTTAAACTTAAAGTTTCATCAATACGAGGTTATGAAGAGTTTTATTTATAATACAAGAAAAACACACATTGCATAGATTTCGGTGAAGGATCGACCAGCAGAATATTAGCCTCGGTGGATTTATATGTCAATGCTTCGGTATCTAATGATCTCAACACCCAAGTAGTCGAGTGGTCCTTTGATTGAAACATGTGGCTTTCCAACATGAACACGCACAGCATTTACCTGGTGGTATTTGCTCAGGGTTGTAGATGAAATCTGTTCAGCCACAGATTCAAGAAGATTATGTGGTGATCCCTCCACGACCTCTTTTACTATGCTGCCAAATCCAAATGTTGAAATGATGATTAATGACAAATATTGTGCCAAAAGAAGCACCAAAGAATATAATTGTTCCTTTGAACCTGTTATTCTAGAAGGTAAGATTTAAGGAATTTCATCTCACAAAAGGGGTAAACATAGGGTGATAATGATATTCTCCTGTGCTCATTGTCACAGCATGAATGGAAGAGGGCAATAAATGTTATAGAGAAGGTGAACTTTATCACACCAAAAAAAAAAAACCCAAATACAAATTGTGGTGTGCATTTGTGGGGAGCTTTTGGAAGGGAAGGAGTGAAGGAAACTTCAGTCATTAAAGCTATCCCAAGTTGACTATACCAATTTAACAAAAGTAACTTAGTAGACAAATTGGTTCAAATAAGATAAGTTGTGAAAAGAATGGCATCTAAAGTCACAAAGCTCATAAGATTGATATATAAATATAATGATGATTTATCTAGAGTTGGTGAATACTAAAAAACTTCGGTAACTTTGTTCTACTAATAAATCTAGTATAACTTAACCGCTTGTGTTTTGGGATGCAAAGGAAACAATGGAAGTACATAAATGTCTATAAGCCACTTCAAAATGTGCATCCATTTACTTCATCTTTTGATCTAAAACTCAAACTAAAGATAAAAATAGTATAAAAAGATGGAAGATAGTTACTCCAAACTCACCTGTAAATATCAGTGTAACTAAGTGTGTCTGATAACTGGTCAGATTTACCAGCAGCTCGAAGGTCCATCCAGGCATCCACATCCACTACAAACTTTTGACCCAGAGTCCTTTCTTCAGGCTTCACCCCATGGTATCCATAGAATTTTAAACCCCTTAAGACAAGTTTGTCTCCTTTTGGCATCTCATCAGAACCTATCATTGCTCCTCATAAGAATTCAGCATAAACAAAAGATCACAAACTACAAAGATGCAATATTCTGTTTTATTATAACTTCAAAAATATTACTCCGATCCATATAAAGACTCTTTCATGTTCAAGAATTCATGTACTTCGAAATTAGACAGTTTATGCTAGAATTTTGTTTGGCATTACTTCAACATTGATAACGGCTCAAATCATAATACTGGAATTAGCAACCAATCCAAACTGAAAGGCTCAAAGCCACCGTTGCATTGAATATAAGAACACATCATTAATGTTGTTAACCCTTGAAGCAGATGCTTATACCTTATCTCATCTTCAAATTCGTGAGCAAATAACCACAAATTCTCAATCACAATCCAAAAGGTCATCTATACGATATAGTATAAGCTCATGAAGGTGAATAAGCATTTCTCAACATTTTGAAAAAAAAAAAATATTATCACAAAAATTCTCCAATTAATCAACCAAAAACCGACGAATTCCAATATCTTACTGATCCGTGTTGGGTTTCATATGATAAAAATATAAATATAGAACATGTGTAGACATATACTTGTACCTGTGGAAGGAGCCGCCATTAGTTAACTTAGACGGCCGGAAAATGATCGGAACCGGAAAAGCCTCACCGGCATTAAAACAATAAAACCACTGTCTATCTGGAGTGTCTTCTGACTGGTGAGTAACTGAGTGTGGTGACTGGTAATAAACATTTTATACAATTCACCCTAAATCTTAAACAGTTCAAAGCCCAAACCCATATTTTTAAGTAAATCGTAGTGTATAGAGCCCAAGCCCAAAACATAAGCCCAGGAATCCGTTATTACTTTTGAAGCCCAATACCCCAATACTATCAATGGAGTTATATTTTTCTTCTTTTTTTTTTTTTTTAAATAAAAATTGAATTCACTTTTTTTTTTTTTTTTGAAACCAAATGAATTCACTTATTCACCCTATGCCCGGAGGTAAATGCTAGTGGGATAGGGTGAGTTTTCAATTGTTATACCATGAACGTTGATATTGCATTGTGAATCGTGATACAAAAATTATGTACTTTCAGTTAACTTATTATGTATTTAGAGTTAACAGTTTTTGTATATGTAAACAAATAACTTGATAATTGTTGATACATAATATGATAGCTACATGTACAAAAACTATCGACTGCAGGTAGAATGTGTCAACTGATACAGAATCTAAAAGTTATTTTTGAATCAGGGTCTATAATGTAAGGTAGATCCTGGTCCATGTTATAATTTGTTGTGAGTTTTCTTTAGATAGTATGTATGGAAGAATAAAAACTTAGGAAGCTAAGAACATATAAACAGAAGATATTTATACTAAATTCAAGATTTGAGATTGTACAATGGTCAAATGTTTTATCATAAAATGACCATTGAACTGGTAAATCATGGAATGTGGCTTAATTAGCTTACAGAACCTTAAATTCATTTGAACTATGCACGGTGAAGTATATAAACTTATTTTTATTAGTCAATTGAACTTGTGTTCGATGCTAATGGAAAAGTTTTTAAAGTAGCTGCCTCATTGGCAATGGCTACATACACCCAATTAAACATGTATATGTGCAACTAATCATAGGAGGAGTCACGGGAACAATATAGTCACAAATTAAACTAACATATATACATACCTAACTACAAACATGGATGGTCCCCATAGTTAGACCTAATTTCCAATGTTCCAAGACAAAAACCACAAGAATGCAAACAAGCGTATATATACACTTACACAATATTATATATTATAAAAATTCTATATATGGACTCAATTCATATATATATATATATATATAATATATATAAGGTTCACGAGAATAAAAATGGGTGGTTGGTAGCTTAGGGCGGGTTTGGAGGATTATATTGTTGGAGTTGGGTGCACATTTCCAACGTACACATGTGAGTATAAGGACAAGCAGAGCAGAGTATATGTGGCCATGGATGATTCCTCATCCATGCATTCTTAAATCTTTAATGTGTAATCTGTTTTGTTAGTTCTGCCATTCTGCTCGCCCCAGCGGAGAAGCTAAGGAAAACACCTGCCAATCTTATATCAATACATGTGAGGTTTGCACATGTATGGGGGGTCCTTAGCTTGTATCTTTTCATGTTGGCCTTCACATGCCATTTGTTTTTCTTATATATGACAATTATACCCTGTATGTAGTTTGCTCCATGAGAATATAGTAGCCATGTAGAGTGGTGGGGAAAGTAACTAAAATCGAAAGAATTGGAGTGGGATAGATGAACAAAAATGGAAGATGGTGATGGTGAAAATTGGATTGAGGATGAGGACTTGTGTAGTTGTGTCTTTGAACATTATTGCTAGCTAGAAACAAATCATGTTTAATACTCCTTATCTTATATATGCATGTATAAATTTGGAATGTTGCCTCAAGTTTAAGCGGTAGGGTAGAATACAAATCCCACCATAGATAATTTGGAGTTTAACTTCTTAAGTTAGGCTGGGCTCTTTGTGCATAGAAGTGATAGTCCGGTGTGAGTTTCAACACTGAACAAACTCGATTTACCAGCTTAAAGTTAGTTCTTGACGTTTAGGTAGAGTCGTCAAAACGAGATTAACCTGCTTCGCACGGTAAAAAAGAATGGGTAATAAGCGCAGGGAGGGTGTAAATGTCATTTAGGGCGGAGATTGGAAATGTTGCTTTCAGAGAGGAACTGATGAGATCAGATGATCAGTGACCTGTCTTTCCATGCATGCAAACGATCAAGAAAGTGGCACATAGAATATTGTTTTTCCTCTTGAGTGGTTTTGGCAGTTAAGTTTATCCATCAAATTAAAACTGCCTATATATAAATCCACTACCCCTTTCTCTCCTCTCCAAATTCAATACAATACTCTCATACTCTGATCACATCACATCCCACACCAGCTGCGTTGCAACATGGAAACCATGAAGCATTATTGCCTTGCCCTTGTCTTTCTTGTGATCATGATATTTGCTCCCCTCTTGGATTGCCAAGTAAATCCTTAATTTTCTTCAAACTTTAGCCGTATATACATATACATATATTTTGGTGTTTATACTGTACTGATTTTAATTTGCTTGTCACCTTCAGAACATCATCTCAGTATCCCCAGCTCCTCAACCGTCACCCAGTTTCCATATGGTGAGATGATATGATGATCATATTTGCTTAATTATATATATGTGTGTATGGAATATATATGGAACTTTACTTCCTTTTCTATATATCATCATGATATGATCTTAACCAAAATAGTAAGCTTATTTTGTGTATTGGGTTTTTCTTTCTTGCAGTATGGCTCAACACCTGGTAGCCTCCACCCTCAAGGTAAACTAGCAGAGTATAGTTAATTAAAATGATTTTTTTGGTGCTGCAGATGAATTGGTACCAGAATTATGTTGCATCCACTCAGTCACCCTTTTTAGTGCAAGTCAAACTGATGAGTAGTTACAATATTTCTTATACATTATCAATGAATTAGGTGTTTTTTTTTAGTAACTAGCGGAATTGAAACTTGTAACCCGTACTTGAGGTTGTGCACTGATAAATTCTGAGTTACAACCTTAATGGGTAAAAGATCACAATGAGATGTCTATTTTATTAAAAAATTAGACTATAGCTAGATGGCCGGCCGGGCAGCCAGACAACAATATTTGTAGTGCAATGTATGTATACGTACTATACTTACATGTATATATGTTGTTTGAATAATATATATTTGTGTGTATAAATTTGCAGAGTGTTTGCCGAAGTGCACGTACAGGTGCTCAAATACGCAGTACAGGAAGCCATGCATGTTCTTTTGCCAAAAGTGTTGTGCCAAGTGCTTGTGCGTTCCACCTGGGACCTACGGCAACAAGCAGTTCTGCCCTTGCTACAATAACTGGAAGACCAAGAGGGGTGGCCCCAAGTGTCCTTAATTAATTAATCACATTATTATTATTAATTATTTTCCTTAATCAACGCCGGAGTATGTAATTAGTGTAATTGTGTCGTATATGTAGTCTGTATTTTCCTATAGCTTACGTTATTCCTAATATGGTACTAGCCTAGTGTTGTTACATGGTCCTTTCAGGTTGTTCGTTTGGACAATTTCTTGGATTGGATTTGTATTGCGAATCCACATGATGATAGATGTACCATATGAATGAAATTCAAGCGTGTTATTCGTGCTCTATGTAATAACTCACAAATTACTCATAAGACAGTCAAGAAGATCTAATGTCACAGATTTAATCAAGAGAGGGCCGGCAAGAATCAAACTCAATATTCCAGGACTTTGAACCCCACCATAGATAATTTGGAGTTATTAGGCTCCCCAGGATGCTAAAGTTGGGCTCCCCAAGTTGAGTTGGGGTTTGATTTGAACTTCTTGTCCCCAGAAGTGTACAGTTGAGTGTGAATCTTAGCATTAGACATGTCCGATTTATCTCTTCATAGATTTAGGAGCGAACCCATGTGATACAAAATATAGTTTGGTAAAATTAAAACTTTGAATTGTAAAAAAGTTTAAACTTGTAACATTTTAATACCCAAATTATGTTTTACACACTCGACTAACTGTAACTCAGTCTAAAAGAATACAAGATGGAGTATGCCCGCAAGTACACAGTAAAACAGGACGCAGGGAAGAGCCAGATTAGTGCAATAAATAAAGCATAGGATTTTGTCGTAAATGGTGTTGTTTGATAGTCGTGAGATCAGACAGCTAATTCATGCAATTTCGTCATTGTCTGCGGAATCTTGTGATCCTTGTCGCTATATGACATGAGAGTCAGGGCCAGCGATGATGACGACGAAGTCGAAGTGGCTCTGAAGGACTTGACGGTTTTTGCGACGTTTTTAGAATCGTCAAATGTCCAAGAGGAAAGTCCATCACACTCGGATATTCTTTAAAATGGGCCAGGCCCAATAAAGTGTCTGGCCTATTTATGCAGGCAAGCTCTCAATTCTCGAACAAGGCAAATTATACAGTGGACCAAACCACGAATGAATGCTCATTGATTCCAAATACTCCTCCACACGAAAGAGGGGTTAGGACCCAGCCCAGCCTCTTAAAAATGACAAATTATGCTATTGACCCGAGTTTATATTCACAATTTTAAAATTATATGTTCACAATTTTAGAATTTTATATTCTAATTTTAGATTTTAATATACAAAATTAATAAATTACATTACTCCATATTCATAAATTTTGAACTCTAATATCCATATTTACAATTTTGTTATATAGATTCAAAAATTGTGTTATACGGTTGAACCCCACTATGAACATTACGGCTGAATAAGACAGTGGATTTAGACAAATTAATATCTTGCCCATAAGCTCTCATAAATACCGAAATTCATTCACCTAACTTTTTTGTGGTAGACTAATGTCGCGTGTATATATATCACTATAATTTATAGTTTTGGCAATTCAACCACTATTTTCACATGCTGATAGAATTACATATATATATATATATTATTCCATCTTAATATCATTTTCAAAAATCTTTATGGCAAGTGTGTACCTTTTTATATTTTTATTATTTGTAAATTAGTAAATTAGTTTTAGAAAAAATTGTACTTTTTATCTCTAAGTTATAGGGTGATGGTAGAATTCGTCCTTAAATATTGGTCATACTCATTTTTCGTCGCTAAGTTATCAGTGACGTGCATTTTTGTCTCTTTACTAATAAATATTAGGGATGAAATTTACAATTTTATTATAACTCAGAAACGAAAAGTGAGCACGAAAAGATGAAAAGTGCAACCCCAATGATAACTCAGAAACGAAAAGTGAGCACGAAAAGACGAAAAGTGCAACCCCAATGATAACTCAGGAACCAAAATAGAGCATAACCAACACTCAAGAATGAATTGTATAATTACCCTATGACTTAGGGACGAAAAATGCAATTTATTTAGTGTAGTTGTTGAAAGCAACCCAGTGCACGCAGAGTACTTGTTGCGA
This sequence comes from Ipomoea triloba, assembly GCF_003576645.1. Classification (NCBI taxonomy): domain Eukaryota; kingdom Viridiplantae; phylum Streptophyta; class Magnoliopsida; order Solanales; family Convolvulaceae; genus Ipomoea; species Ipomoea triloba. The sequence continues at coordinate 2,700,320 of NC_044930.1, forward strand.
GATCTCAAAAATTGTGTCAACTCATTAATTATTGAGAATCAATTTCCTTCTACTCACCCCGACGACATGTTGATATATCCTTATACTCATAACTCATCCCTCTTCTTATAATCGCTAATCTTGTATGTATACAAAAGAAAAATTTAATGAATTAATTATTGTACGTCATGAAAAAGGTGATCACGGTGGAACATAATTCTCGTACGGATAGTAAATGCACACACTCATATAGTAATAGCAAGAACAAAAGAATCCCAAGATTATTGGAGCTATCCGGAAATGTAACCAGGACTTTCCTATAACAGAGCTAAGCCAAGAAAACCAGCAAACAATTTTTTTAAAAAAATATCTGTGAAATGAAAAACAATAAGACTACAAAATTTTGAATATAACCAAGCCCACAACATTAAAAAAAAAAAAATGAAAATGAAAAAAAGTCAAGACTAAACAATATTTTTTATTGATCCATATATACTGATAATTTGGCACTGCAGAGGATTTGCAAAAACCTAGGCAAAACCACCAGAGTCCATGAATCATGCATTACAGAAATTTTAAGGATACAATACAAGAAAAGTAGAACTAATAAAATATGCATAATATATAATACATAAAATATGCATATACTAATTAATTGGTTCATTTTCCTTTAATTCCCGGGTTGCCCCCTGATCTTTCACCTTCTGAAGGAGAAACAGCCTTGAGAGGTTTGGTGCTGATAATTACACCTTTCGCCTGCTCTGCATTTACATTACTCACCTTCTTGGACTTGATCAAGGACACCTGATTAGGGGCTTGATTGTCTTTTCCCACCGGCTTTTGTGCTAGAGGGTAGAGGAGATCTGTAGGGAAGAAGTTGTATTGCAGACCAGCCATGAGATTTTTTTTTCTTGATGCCCTTCTCTGTATGTTTAGTTTTCTGGTAGTTTTGGCTTACTTATAGAGGCATACAGGGTTAGAAATGTCTTTTCATTCTTGCTGTAGTTTCAACTTCTGCTTCTGAAGTGTGGTAGCTGCAACTAACAAAACTGATAAAAACGTGCCTTGATTTTGGGATTTATTATTATTATTATTATTATTATTATTATTATTATTATTATTATTATTATTATTATTAATTGGTTGCTTAATAATTATATATTGTATTCCTAAATTACTAGGATATAATGTTCAGGCATCACTACTACAGGAAATGTATTTAACGTCGCCTAAATGACGTCGGTTTTTTAAAAAAACCGACGTCAAAAAATTACTTATGTTTATAATTTTTTTAAATAGGGATACGACGTCGGTTTTCGCAAAAAACCGACGTCGTATCCAATAAAAAAATAGTTAATTAATATACGACGTCGGTTCGTATTACGAACTGACGTCGTTTATATTTTAATTTATTTTATTTATTTTTTAAATAGCATTACGGTGTCGGTTCGGCAATGAACCCGGTTCGGCAATGAACCGACGCCGTATAGTATAATAAAAAAAAAAATACGACGTCGGTTCACTTACAAACCGACGTCGTATATATATAATTTTGTATTTTTAATTCGTATTTTCCGATTTTTTTTTTAAAAAGAAAATAAAACCCTACGGCGTCGGTTGTTTCACCAACCGACGCCGTAGCGTCTTATTAAAGTCCCCCAACGGACAAACCATTCAGATATGAAGTGTTACGCTAAAACTCCAAAAACGAACGCCACAGCCACCGAATGCCACCGACCGCCCCAGCCACAGCCACCGCCCTCCACAGCCACAGCCAACGCCCGCCACAGCCACAGCCGCCGCTCCGGTCGGCAGCCACCGCCCGCCCGCCGCGACGTCCGCCACAGTCGTCGACCGCGACCACCGGCGACCGCAAGTCGCGACCTCCCGCCATCGTCGCCCACCGCGACCACCGGCCAACGCACGCCGCCTCCTCCACGCCGGTAAGTATTTCTTTTTTTTTATTATTATATTTTAATTTTCGAATTATTTGTTAATATATTACGAATTTTAAAAAGTTATTATGTATTTTAGGGTTTATTGTGTATCTTAGGTTTTATAAATTAATAATTTTGAATTTTTAGAAACTTTAATGTATTTTAGGAATTATTTATAATATATTTCGAATTTTAGGAACTATTATCTATTTTAGGCCCCATAAATTCAAAATTTTGAATTTTAAGAAATTATTATGTATTTGTAGGAATTATTTATAATATATTTCGAATTTTAGGAACTATTATCTATTTTAGGCCACATAAATTCAAAATTTTGAATTTTAAGAAATTATTATGTATTTGTAGGAATTATTTATAATATATTTCGAATTTTAAGAATTATTATGTATTTTAGGCCCTATAAAAACACAATTTCGAATTTTAATAAATTATTATGTATTTAGGAATTATTTATAATAAATTTCGAATTTTAGGAACTATTATGTATTTAGGCCCTATAAATTCAAAATTTTGAATTTTAATAAATTATTATGTATTTTTAGGAATTATTTGTAATAAATTTCGAATTTTAGGAACTATTATGTATTTTAGGCCCTATAAGTTCAAAATTTTGAATTTTTAGAAACTTTAATGTATTATAGGAATTATGTATAATATATTTCGAATTTTAGGAACTATTATCTATTTTAGGCCCTATAAATTCAAAATTTTGAATTTTTAGAAATTATTATGTATTTGTAGGAATTTTATTAATTTACAAATAAAACTTGTAGGTATTAGTTAGATTCGGGATTTGTTTACGGACGTGGATAACTCTGTGGTGAGGTAAGATTTTTTCCTATTTTTACTTGTGCTTTGGCTTTATATTCTGCATCCGGTGATTAGCCACACCGTGGTCTATGTTTATTTATGCTTTGGCTTTATATATTGCATCCGGTGATTAGCCACACCGTGGTCTATGTTTATTTATGCTTTGGCTTTATATATTGCATCCGGTGATTAGCCACACCGTGGTCTATGTTTATTTATGCTTTGGCTTTATATTCTGCATCCGGTGTCTATGTTTATTTATGCTTTGGCTTTATATTCTGCATCCGGTGATTAGCCACACCGTGGTCTATGTTTATTTATGCTTTGGCTTTATATTCTGCATCCGGTGATTAGTCACACCGTGGTCTATGTTTATTTATGCTTTGTTTGTTATTATTATAGAATTTGTTGAATTAGTGTTAACTTAAGTTTAATTAGGATTAATATTATTTTAGATTGGCTTGTGATGGATAAAAGTTGGATGAATGCTTCTCGAATTAGTCAAGAATACGATGATGGAGTTAAAAATTTTATTAACTTTGTAAAGAATAACCTTCCGGGTAGTAATGAAAGGCTCCTTTGTCCTTGTAAGAAGTGTTGTAATCAGAAAGGTTATGTGTGAAAGACGTATATGATGATCTAATCTGTCATGGGATTAATCCATCTTATACAAAATGGATATGGCATGGTGAAAGCAATGTGGCTACAACATCTAACATGTATGTTGACAACGGTAAGTACATATATCTTATTGTTTTTTATTAATAAAATCTCGGTAAGTACATATATCTTATTGTTTTTTATTAATAAAATCTTAGTAAGTACATATATCTTATTGTTTTTTATTAATAAAATCTTAATTATATTAATTATTTCAAAGTTTTTTATTAATAAAATCTTAATTATATTAATTATTTCAAATGTAGTGTGCCATAAAATCTTAATTATATTAATTATTTCAAATGTAGTGTGCCATACAAAGAGGAGGTACCGAATGCGGATATTATGTGATGAAATTCATTTTGGAAATAATTGCATTGGGAACATGCAAGGGAATGAATAAGGCAAGTACTTTAATAAAATATCTTTCGATCTCCTTCATATTTTTTAAAATACTAAGTTATTAATTCTTTTTATTCCCTTTTAAACTTTATAGCTTTTGGAGAGACAAGGAAGATTGCCATACAATCAAAAAGAAATTGATGAAGTTAGAGACATATGGTGCCAATATTTAGTTGATGAATGGATTGATAGATTACTTCTTTAGCTTGATGAATTGTGAGATTTATGTTAAATACTTGTTGTTTATTAGTGTTATTGAATTGTGAGATTTATGTTGAATATTCAATGTTTTATTAGTTATTGTAGTATACTTTATTAGTTTGATAAGTTGTGATGTTTATTAGCTTTGATTAATTGAGAACTTTATTAGTTTGATCAATAGTGAATTATAAATGTTAATTTATTACATAGGTTCTGAAACTTATGTGTGAATTGGAAATATACCGTACAGGTTTTAGGTAGATTCGTAAAACATTTTTAATATTTAAAAAATAATAATAAACGACGCCGGTTATTTCATATTAACCGACGTCGTTTATTATTTTGTTTAATTTTTTTTAAAATAAACGACGTCGTTTCATTTTTTTTAAAAATAAGAAAAACCGACGTCGTTTTTTTTTTTTTTTTTTTTTAAATAAACGACGTCGTTTATTTATTTTAAAAATAAAAAATACATACGGCGTCGGTTTTTACAACCGACGCCGTATCATTTATATACAACGTCGGTCAGATCAACGTCGATTTTTAACCGACGTTAAAAGTGCTAAAAAACCGACGTTAAAGGTGTTTTCTGTAGTAGTGCATGTTTATAATATGTTTATAATGTGTTTTTTTTATGTGCTTTTTTTTTTCGAAATTAATACCTGGTATGTATTTGTACCTATATCGTATCCATTTTTATGTCAAATAAATTTTCTTTTTCACTTATTGTTTTAATACTTTCTTATAATTTTTTAAATATAATTCTAGCTTTTACAATTTTATTGAACTTGTAGTTCAATATTTAAAGTATATATATAGATTTTATTTAAAAATAAATTAAATATTATACAAAGTTAAACTATGAGTAATTTGAGACAAGTCTATATGTGCAGCATGCAAATATTATTTGATTAACCATATATTCATCCTTATATTTTATAGGATGACTTTGTTATAATTTGAACCCACATCAAATATTTATCAATATTATTGATCTACCCACATAAATTAATTAGATTGTTATCATTTGAACACTAAAAATATTTATAATAAAACAATACTAAAATAGTTTTAAAAAATTAAAAGTATAATAAATATTCTAGGACAAAAAATATGCACAATATAAATTGCAACAACTCCTCAAAAATTTGGTGGTCTTTTTATTTATTTTTATTTATTTTTTTTACATATGTATTATTTTGTATTTTGAATATTTTTGTTCTAGATTGTAATTTTTTGGTATATGGTTTTATTAAGGGAAAATGACACTTTTTCCCCCTATGTTATGTGCTTATAGCACTTTTTCTCCCTGTGTTATTAAAGTGGCAGTTTCTCCCCCTGAAATGTTAAATTGACATTGTTACCCTTAAATATAATTATTTCATTATTTTTCTTCTCCAACAAATTATTACTTATATGTATGGACGATCACGATTCACGATTCGGTTCGAACCTAACCAAACACTGTACCAATCATACCGAAATAGTATGGACAGTTCTAGTTACGATTCAGAATCGAAAAATAAAATTAAATAATTGTTGAACCGTGAACTGGAACTTAACCACAGTCATATATAGTGAAAATGATCAAACACTTATTTTGATAAATCGGTACGGTTCAGTTCCAATTTCGATTTTGAACCGCCAATCAAAACTTATTTATTTATTTATTTATTTTTATAATTTTATTTCTTATTTAAAAATAGTATAAATTCAACAATTATTTTATTTTATTTTTTCCGTTCTGAATCGTAACCGTAACCGTCTATACTATTTAAGTTCAATTGCTACAGTGTTCGATTAGGTTCGTATCGGACCGTGATCTTCCATACATATTAGTAATAATTGGTTGGAGAATAAAAATAAATGAAATAATTATTTTTAAGGGTAAAAATGTCAATTTAACATTACAAGGGAGAAAACTACCACTTTTAAAATAACTGAGGGGAAAAACTGCCACTTTAATAACACAGGGGGGAAAAGTGCTATAAGCACATAACATAGGGGGGAAAAGTGCCATTTTCCCTTTTATTAATTTACAAATGATTTATTAAACTCTAAATTATAACCCAATTTGCAAGTGATTTATTAAACTCTAAATTATTTGATATTTGTATATAAAAATGCTATATTAAAGATTTTAAAATTTTTCTACAAAAATTTAAATAAACATTGTTAATTAATTGTTTCAACGAAAGTTATTCCCAAACCAACAATCAAATATATTCGGTTTCATCTCACTCAACAGGCCTGTCACATGTGCTCCGTCCCACTCAACACGCCTCTCAGGTGTCCTTTTTTATGGGCTTGAGATTCGAACCCATGGCTTTTGATGCCTAAGCTGATAGTTGTATTACATGTTTATGCTTATATATTATATATATGTTCAACAAGGAAAACACTTTTCTAAGAATTGAATTAATTGATGAAAAAGTACGAAGCAACCTTCCGAGTAATAATAAGAAATAATAATAGTGGTTATAGGTTTATAATAGTCAATTAGATGTATATTTAATAATATTTTTACAATAGAAATTTATANGCTTTTACAATTTTATTGAACTTGTAGTTCAATATTTAAAGTATATATATAGATTTTATTTAAAAATAAATTAAATATTATACAAAGTTAAACTATGAGTAATTTGAGACAAGTCTATATGTGCAGCATGCAAATATTATTTGATTAACCATATATTCATCCTTATATTTTATAGGATGACTTTGTTATAATTTGAACCCACATCAAATATTTATCAATATTATTGATCTACCCACATAAATTAATTAGATTGTTATCATTTGAACACTAAAAATATTTATAATAAAACAATACTAAAATAGTTTTAAAAAATTAAAAGTATAATAAATATTCTAGGACAAAAAATATGCACAATATAAATTGCAACAACTCCTCAAAAATTTGGTGGTCTTTTTATTTATTTTTATTTATTTTTTTTACATATGTATTATTTTGTATTTTGAATATTTTTGTTCTAGATTGTAATTTTTTGGTATATGGTTTTATTAAGGGAAAATGACACTTTTTCCCCCTATGTTATGTGCTTATAGCACTTTTTCTCCCTGTGTTATTAAAGTGGCAGTTTCTCCCCCTGAAATGTTAAATTGACATTGTTACCCTTAAATATAATTATTTCATTATTTTTCTTCTCCAACAAATTATTACTTATATGTATGGACGATCACGATTCACGATTCGGTTCGAACCTAACCAAACACTGTACCAATCATACCGAAATAGTATGGACAGTTCTAGTTACGATTCAGAATCGAAAAATAAAATTAAATAATTGTTGAACCGTGAACTGGAACTTAACCACAGTCATATATAGTGAAAATGATCAAACACTTATTTTGATAAATCGGTACGGTTCAGTTCCAATTTCGATTTTGAACCGCCAATCAAAACTTATTTATTTATTTATTTATTTTTATAATTTTATTTCTTATTTAAAAATAGTATAAATTCAACAATTATTTTATTTTATTTTTTCCGTTCTGAATCGTAACCGTAACCGTCTATACTATTTAAGTTCAATTGCTACAGTGTTCGATTAGGTTCGTATCGGACCGTGATCTTCCATACATATTAGTAATAATTGGTTGGAGAATAAAAATAAATGAAATAATTATTTTTAAGGGTAAAAATGTCAATTTAACATTACAAGGGAGAAAACTACCACTTTTAAAATAACTGAGGGGAAAAACTGCCACTTTAATAACACAGGGGGGAAAAGTGCTATAAGCACATAACATAGGGGGGAAAAGTGCCATTTTCCCTTTTATTAATTTACAAATGATTTATTAAACTCTAAATTATAACCCAATTTGCAAGTGATTTATTAAACTCTAAATTATTTGATATTTGTATATAAAAATGCTATATTAAAGATTTTAAAATTTTTCTACAAAAATTTAAATAAACATTGTTAATTAATTGTTTCAACGAAAGTTATTCCCAAACCAACAATCAAATATATTCGGTTTCATCTCACTCAACAGGCCTGTCACATGTGCTCCGTCCCACTCAACACGCCTCTCAGGTGTCCTTTTTTATGGGCTTGAGATTCGAACCCATGGCTTTTGATGCCTAAGCTGATAGTTGTATTACATGTTTATGCTTATATATTATATATATGTTCAACAAGGAAAACACTTTTCTAAGAATTGAATTAATTGATGAAAAAGTACGAAGCAACCTTCCGAGTAATAATAAGAAATAATAATAGTGGTTATAGGTTTATAATAGTCAATTAGATGTATATTTAATAATATTTTTACAATAGAAATTTATAACTTTTTTACCATGCAAACATAAAAAAAAAAAAAAAAAAAAAAAAAAAACTAGGAAAACAAATAGAGAAAATGTTTAAACAGAAAAACTACTCCATAGTTTACGAAACAACCCCTCAAAAACCTGGAAAAAAAATAACAGATGTTCATCCGATTCAATCTTCAGATCAATTGCCTTGGATTATTCTTTCTCTCGACTGTGTAGCATCTCACCCGCTGAGCTGAAGCTCTTAAGATCTTGTTTCCTCTCCAATAACGTGGAGACTTGGCCATGTCAGGACCCTCTGCCGCCGCTGCCACGGAACTTTCGGGCATCGCTGGTTCGACGGTTACTGGCAGAGTAACCTGCGGCGGCGGCGGAAGGGCGGTGGCGGCCGGTTTTGATGGCTTGGGGTAGAAGAAGTCGGTGGGGAAGAAATAGTACTGAAGACCTGCCATTTAAGAAATCAAGAGTTATCTGTGTCTGCGTGATTTGATGATGTTTAGAAAGGGTTGAAAGAGATGAAGGTGCATTTATAGATGGGAATCATGAGATTATGAGGAATTCGTAATTGAATTGGGCTTTACCTTATTACCAATTCACTTAGGTCAAATTCAAACATGTGCTCCATCTCAACTAAAAGTCTAAGTTGATAGTTATACAATGTGGGCCAATTACTTTTTTTATGTCTCTTTTTTATAGAGTGACATGAAAGGTTGTATTTGATACCAAATTGAAGTATTGCTCAATCTCAACTTATGTTTATATATTATATATGCTCAACAGGTCTAAGGACATGCATTTTTTTTTTATAACTTATACTCCGTACTAGACTAATTTTAAACCTTTAAAATCCGACCCAGTAAGTTAAGATTTTCTATTGCTATGTACAACTTATTATTATTATTATTATTATTATTATTATTATTATTATTATTATTTTCGCATGTGCGTTGCACGGAATGGATTTGCTATAAAGATTATTATTATTAGTTCATGTAATATATTTTGATTAATTTAAATAATTGGTGTAAAAAATAGAGGAATTATTTATAATTTTATTGTTTTCTATAATAAAATTAAGATACTTGATAAGAATGATATACTTCACGAAAATAATTTTAGGATGGAGTTGTATTTAACGCCTGCCATTTAAGAATAATCAGAATTATTTCATCGCTGAACATTTGACAGTATGTGTACAAGGAATCTTGGGCTGTCCTAATTGACTTGCCAGTTACGTTAAACTTCTACACAGTTTTCCTGTTTTGTTTGGTATGTTTAAAAAAAATAAAATATTTTAGGTACACATGGCACACATTTAAATTTTTATGATTGAGTATATTGATTTGGTCGATGAATAACTATCTCATATTCAATTGATTTACACAATATATTAATTTAATTGGTTCATAAATGTACAATTTGTATGCGAGGAATTAAAATTTTGCTTTGGTGACCGTATAAGCTAGTTAGGCTCTTAAATTAAAGTAGTTATGAAAAAAATATTACATTCGTAACAGAATTAGGAAGTAATATTGAAAGAAAATACAAATCCAAAAACTATCAGACATAGTAACAAATAATTAGTCTCATATATATACGTTTAATAAATTTGTTGTTTACAATGCATATGTCAACAAATTAACATTAGGAAAAAAGAATAGCGAAAATTACACGAGCCGAGTAAAACAAAAAGGCCGCTCCGTTGTTTCAGATACACAACTCCTAAGAAACTCCGAAAAACAGCAGAAATATTCATCAGACTCAATCCTCGTCAATGAATCGCCTCGGATTATTCTTCCGTTCGACTGGGTAGCATGTCACCGCCGGAGCTGAAGCTCTGAGAATAATCTTGTTCTCGCTCCAGTTACGTCGGACCAAGGCGGCGGACTCTGCCGGATTCACTGGTTCGGCGGCTACTGGCGGAGTAACCTGCGGCGGCGGCGGAAGGTTGGTGGCGGCCGGCTTTGGTGGCTTGGGGTAGTAGAAATCTGTGGGGAAGAAGTAGTACTGAAGACCTGCCATTGAAGTAGAAATCAAGAACTATGTGTCTCTGCGTGATTGGATGCTTTGATGATTTTTGGAAAGGGATGAGAGAGACGAATGTATTTATAGAAGGGATTATGGGGAAGTCTTAATCCTATTTGACTTGGGCTTTACGGTAGCGTTTTTAGTCATAATTGACTCATAGGGTTTAGAAGGTTCTATGATTCTAGAAGGTTAACGTACGACGTAAATGGGCATCCTTAGTTGACGGACTTTTAATAATAAACTAATAGGAGAAGCACACAGATCGAGTTGTATTTTACGCCCGCCGTTTAAGAATAATTGGAACTTGTAAGGACCATTGGAACTGTATCATCTTCCAGGCGCCGCTTTAATTTATTGATTATTTTATAATAATAAACTAAACACAAATTATGAAATTAAATAGAATCATCGATGAACATGTGTAACCTTGGGTTGTCCTAATTGACCTGCGGCTTACCTTAGACTTCAATACATTTACATTAGATTTATCAATTTATACTAAATTAATCTTAAAATTTTAAAATTCGTATCTAAAAATCGCTGCTGAAAGAAGCACATTTATTTTTTATTTACTAGAAAATTCTTGAAGATGTGTTTTATGTAACTTAATCAATAAAGTACCCCATCATAATAGGCAAAGTACAAGATAGTATAAATACTCTCGAATATATGTATAGTTGTGTAATACGAGTCCTAATTTAGTTCAGATATTGTAGATTGGGTAGTTAAGGCCGTGGACCGGAGGTTCCTAATAATCATTTAAGTACTCTCTAGCGATAATGGGAAAAGTCCCCTTCATAGGCATTTAAACGGATATTTATAGGAAGTTGAAGAAAACACATGTCGGGAAGTCAGCATGTACGACAATGGTTCTTATTCACTCGGCACTCTCGAAAACTTAAGGAAAGGCGTCCACGTGTAGCAGAATATCTGACTGGTCAATGGTTGTCGGGCTCGGTTCAGTCGGTATTGCCTATATTCATCTTTAAGGGCTTATCACATGGGCTCGAACCCTAACATAACATTCATGTTGAGATCGAACTTAAAGGACTCAGAGCAGAAGCTCATTAAGTTAAGAAGAAGCCTAATCATCAGGTCAAGTCGATTGAGCACGCTCAGCAGATCAGACGCGATCAAGAGAAGACCCTCACTATGCATGAAGTTGGATCCGATCGGGTGCTTAGTATCAGTATGTACAGGTCAATAACTCGTTATACCTTATCAATATACAAGAATTAAACTTAAATTTTGTAATTATAAAACTGATTTTTTTTCTCTGTCATAAGTTGTCTATCGCTATTTAAAGGTGTAAATTGAATATATCATGCATTGCAAATAGTAAAAGGTTACAAAAATATAAAAATTTAAATTGCTAGAACTAACCCTCTCAAATTAAAATAATCAAATATATAGATCACTTTTCTTCTTCTTCTTCAAAAAAAAAAACATATAGATCGCTTCCTTTGGGTGGACTGCAAGTAATTCAACGCGGACGACCGTGGTTGACCCATCTACGAGTTCCCGCGGAGTGAATTCAAATACTCCGTACCAAACAACGGTAACCGATCAAAGGAACACCGCTCGCTCTTGACAACGTCTAATGCGTCCTGGTATGCTGTTTCCGAAATGATTTCACGTCTTATACTAATGCAATTGTTAGTTAGGGCTTTTCTGGTGAATTTAGCACTGATATACTCCTGCAATTGATGCTGATATGATGTTTGTGGAAAGTATTCTACTTAATAAATTTGACATGCTTTGTGATGTGCAAACTGAATAAATTTGACATACTTTGTGATGTGCAAACTGAAAACAACACTTGTAGAGCTTTAATTTGTTTAGGGCTTTAAGGTTTGATCATTTCTAGAATGAATTCGACAATGACTCTGTTACAATGTAGTATCTGTTCATACATACTTTCTCAACCTACTGAAGCACAACGAGCAAATGCCCCACTGGGGATCGAACCTGTACCTCTCACTTAGGAGGGCCATAGCTATGCCGCTTGACCACAAGGCATATAGATTCATATAAACGTGAAATTGTGGTTTCTTTGCCATAGGTAATGTACTTTTGCAAGGATAATGCACTTAGAACTGCCTAGATGCTATGAATACTATTTCATCATTTTCTTCTAGTTCAAGAAACAAGTGTATACAAATAAATAATGAATTCAACCTTACAGATATACCTACAACTTTCACTATAATTGCATTGAAGAACCAGTAAATTGAATACACTCAGTATAAGAACAAGAGACAAACACCTGTATATTTTTCGACAATGTTCTTTCTTCCAACCTTAGAGCCTAAGAATTTGCTTGAAACAGGATTATAGCAGCCATGGCGAGCAAAAACAATACCACTATTTGCTGGAAATATATCAAAGAATGTAGAAGAATTTGACACCATCAAAATAAAATGATTGACTGCTGCTTGATCTTGCTATCCCACCTGCAAAATGTTAATAAGATCTTGTTAATCATGCATTGATAACAACAACAACAACAATAGAGTAAGGTTTACTTATTTCTAATGCAATTAGTTTTGCTAGTCTTTACTTCATTTGTTACACTAGAGAATTGATAATCAGGATCTTCTTTTGCGTACATACCTTACTAACTTGTATATGCAAGTCTCAATAGAATGTGTGTTGATTTGACAAATATGCACTTCTACTGAGTTTACACTTCAGGGAGTGGAACAACTGCTTCAAAAGCTTCCACGAGCATTGCCACCCTTCTTTTACGAGCTGGAGTTAGTTTAGTGACCATATTTTGGACTGCATAATCAAGCATCCATTGTTCTGCCTTCTTCCTTTCATCCATCATTTGAGGCCTTAGATCCACTTTCTCTGGTTCTGGAGAAGGTGTTTGTGGCAGGTCTATTCGTGGTGGAAATTTGAGTTTCCGTGCACTTTCCAGAGCCATGATTGATCTCTTAAGGAGGAGGATTTTCTTCAGCTTGCTCCAATTCTTGGACTTCGACAGCCCAGGTTTGGCTTTAGCAAGAGTAACTTCTCTCTTTTCATGATCCTTGATGATACTATCATCTATAGTCGTGTTTCCTTCTTTCTCCATTGTAACTGTACCCTCACTTTTGTTACATTCTTTCAAGTTTTCCTCACTCAAAGCTGATCCATTGTGTTCTCCATCTCCAATCTGGCTCGTGACTGGGAGTTCCTGCTCTGGAAGTGTGTCGCTAGTGACTGATTGTGTGTCAGAGGAATCATCTTGAACCTGCGTTACAAGGATCTCATTAACTACCTCTCTTACAAGTTTGATGGCATCATCTCTGCTGAAATTTCTCCTTTGATGGCCTGCATCAAGATTTTCACAAACTGCATCTGTATGATCATCTGGTTTGGATAAATCCTGGCAAGAGTGGTGAGTTTTGGTTTCTTCCACTGTAACTGCTTCCTCTACCTCATCATCTGCTCCATCAAGCAACTCTGTCCCGGCTTTTGATACAACACCTGTGAGTACATGCTGAGATATCATATGCCACATGCTGATGTACTTCCGCTTTTCTAGATGCTTCGTGTCTCCCCCATTGTTGTTTCCTTTGCATTCAGACATTGATTCTATCAGAGAATTTCGACCACAAACTTCAGGTTGGTGCTCTGGTTTTCTTTCTGTCTCCTCAAGGATATTCTTCGTTGATTGGAGTTTTTCACTACCATCTCCTAGTATGCTTGGATTTGTGAAAGAATTGCCATCTTGAGCATCAAGCTCCGTGCTCTTGGTACTCTTCATTGAAGCATTAGTGGGAGATTCAGAATTTGAATTTAAATCGGCGCCTTCATGTGAGCCTCGGAGAGCAACGCTCTCTGCATCAGCTGCCTTCTTGTTCTGCTTGCCAGGTATAGTTGGGCTTTCTCCGTCAAACTGATGGGCTAAGCTTGGGATTATACCACTTGAAGCGTCAAGTTCCTCTGTTTTGCATCTTTCATCAGACCCACCACTAACAGGATGAATTGTTTCATTTGCTTCTGAGGAAAACTTGTTCTCCTTGATTGTCATTTGCAAGTGTTCATCACTATTGGATTTGAACTTAGGAAGTGTGACTTCAATGTTATTACCTCCTTGAGGTGGAACCACTGTTTCAAAAGCTCTTACAAGCAGTTCCACTTTCCTTCTCTGAGTTGGCGCAAGCTGGCTGACTGCTTGCCGTAGTGCATAATCTAGCATCCATTCTTCAGTTCTTCTCTTTTCGTCCACTACTTGCGGTCTCAGATGAACCTTTTCTGCTTCTGGATCGTGCTCTAGTGGGAGTTGCCTTGGCTTCCTTGGGCTGATCTTTTTCACTTTTTCCAATTCCTTGATGAACCGTTGGAGAAGAATCCATTTCTTGAGATTGCTCCAGTGTTTTGGTGCTTTCCTCTCAGATTTCATTGCAACCTCTCTTCTTGTTTTCACTTCCCCTTGGCTACCATTACTATCGGTGATGACACTTGACTCCAACTCTTTTGAACCAGGTAGTGCAGTGGCTAAATCTTGATTCCTGTCAGCATCCATGCAGTTTTCTTGGGCAGAGGCTGCAGCATGGGGAAAAACTAGTTCATCATGTATCCCAATGAAATAACAGAAGAAATGGGATCAAAGTAAGGTAAACATACCATATTCTGCACTTTTTTCCAATATTTCTTGGTCTGGTGTGGTTTCACTTGTTATTGATTGATCGTCAGATGACTGGTCTGGAACTTCTGGAAGGAGAATCTTCTCTATTGCTTCTCGTACTAGCTTAATAGCGAAAAGCTTCCGGTCTTCAATCTCCTGATTCTCGCCATCCTGATCTGCAGCAGCAGCTACATCTGCATACGCCCTGGAACTTTCTGGTGCCGCAGGTAATTTGTTTGAATCATCAGCATGGTTTGCTTCATCGGATCCGTTCAATGGTTTGTTGTTGGATCCTGCAGCAAGACCTGACACCATATGATGTTGTATAAGGTTCCACATGCTCAATTGCTTCTCTTTGTTATCCTGGGGTGTGGGTGTCTTCAAAGAAGAGGATTTGGCTTCAGAATCTACAACTTGTGGAAGGTTCTTGGATTCCAATTCTCCAGCTGGAGTTGGCTTGACAATTAGACCCTTGTCTGGCTCCGATATTTCTTCCTGGTTCTCTCTGAACTCCTCTGAGTCTACATTGGCTTTAGAAGAATTGCAGCTACAACACCAATTTGCTGTTTTCCCCATTTGATTGAGAGTCTCCTGGTAATTCTTCTCTGGAAATGATGTTTCCCCAAAGATAATTTCAACCAGGTCAGCATAAGATTGACTGTTTTCCCTCACACTGCTATCTTCTGTGAGAAAAACAGTTGGTTCTGGACTACTTTTCTTATGCATTAAAGGATCAACACCAGAGCTTATCTGACTAGTTCCATCAATAGGAATTAATTCTTTTGTTCTTAGTTTTGTGCTTTTCCCAGATGTTGACCATCTCCTTCTTGGATGGACGCGCTTTGGTGGGATTGATGGTGAATCATGAGAATGTCCATTAAGAGAACAATGATGATATGAACAAACTCGATACACTGAAATTCTTTCTGATTCAGCTTGCCCGGGTAGCAGCTCAACCTTTTCAGGGAACTTGGAGTTCTTAATGGTAGAAGAGCATGTTGCTGTGTCCACAGCTTTGGCCTCGGGAAGAACCTTCACAGAACGCCTCCTGGATTTGAAACTAACCCTCAAAGATCTCAAGCTAGAACTCCTCATCAAAGTCTGAAAAGATTTCGCACTAGAAGAAGAAGCCAAGTTTGACTGAGAACTCTGATCACTGCTATCAAAACTAGATTCAGAACCTCGAGTACTTTCCCGGAGGAAATGGCCCTTCCTCGTTTCAGAGCAGCTTGCCGCCTTCATCTGATTAAGCGAGGAATCCTCCGATGTCTCTACTGAACAAGGTGAGTGATTTGCAGTTGGCTTCATGATCCTTGATCTCCCCCTCCTGAATGATCTTGTGCTCCCAAAACTTTTAATCGCCTTTCTGACTCCTTTCAAGTTCTTGGTTTTGCTGTTGTGCTTCACCGATATTGAAGAATCAACAGACTCCACATCATCGCATTCAATCCCTCCCTGACACGACATAAAAACCAGAATTTTACGACAAGCAAATTGCTACAACACAAGATTTCTTCATCCTGCTATACAGCTCAAGTGGTAAAATGTTGTTTTCAAGTCTGCTACAAGTTATTCAGTTATTTATTTATTCCTGACATACCTGCTGTTCAATTCCCCATTTATATATATTATCATTGATCATGACATCTTGGAATTAAACAATCAGGTTAGACTCAAATCACTCAATACATTGTCATCAACCTTATCACCAAAAAAGAGTCAAAAGCTCAAACTTACCTGCAAACTTTCCTTCTTTGCATCATAGCAGGCAGTGCCTTTCATGAAATGAGGAGATGCACCCGGCATTTGAACAGGGCTTGATTTCTCCGGGCTCGAGCCACCACTAGAACCGGATGGATCAATCCTTAGGCACCGGAATCTGGATTTTGCGGGCGGCCTGGACTTTAAGGATCTGCTGGAGCAAAGCAATCTGGGGAAGCTGATTACTGATCTTGGCTTCCTCTTGGGCTCTGCTGTCTCCCTTTTGTTTCTGCCAGCCAAGCTCTCAGAAAAGGTTGGTTCAACTGCCATTCCCACAATACTGCAATAAATAAAATAGATTAGAACCAATTTCTCTGTAGTTTACTTTACTGTTTTCCTTTAAACTTTCTTGGTAAATCTTGATTTTCTACAGTGATGGGTGGGGGTGATTATATATGGGATGGTAATTATTCCACTTTTTGGAATTAATATAACATATGGTAAATTATGGTTGCATAATAGCTGATTCCTATTTTAGATTTTTTCTGCTTTGAAATTTGTTATTATTTATGAAAAGTTAGATTCTTGGACTAGAATGATTGGCATATCTTGGCGTGTGAATGTGAATGAGTCTGAAGTTTTGACTTGTACAAAATAGGTGTCTTGACCTGGCTTTGCTGACTTGGACTCTCTTTGGGTAAAGACTCATAATTTGGTAAGCACATTTATTATATTGTTTTGTTTGTTTAATTCAAAATTCTAGTTTGATAGGTAAAATTAAAGCATCCAATCAAGGGGATCTAAGGATCTTGACAATCTCATTCATAAAGGAAATTCTAAACATAAATAATATTTTTTTAAAAAAATATGTAGGCCTACTAACTTTGGACTCTTTAATTTCATTTCTCCAAGTTTACATTTTTCTTTTTTTCCAAATTCATTTTTCAGTTTTAAATTTTTAAAAAAATAATGATATAAATTATAATTATAATTATAAAATTAATTAAAAGGTAACAAGAATTAATAATAAAATTGCAAAAAGAAAGTAAATAAAATAAAATAATTCAATTTTAATTGTTGTAGAAGGAAAGAAAAATTGTTGTAAAGAAAAGGAAAGAAAATAACGTGTAATGAGGAGAAAGGCCAGTCTGGCCAGAGAAAGAAAAAGGAGAAAAAGATTGAGATTATTGGGTTGACTTGAAAAGCTAGAAGTGAAGAAAGAAGATAAAAGGAGGAAATAGGTAATGTTTGATGGTAAGAGGTGAGGTTTGATGGTAGGGTCAATGTAGATTCACCTTCAATCACTTCTAAGTTTTAACACCAGAGGTCTATTTACTGGGTTACTGTTTTTATTATAGAAATTGATGGAGGTAATTACGAGATGTGTCTCAATTGGCAGGTAGGTTTTTAAATACTTATACACTTGTTTTTTGAAATCAATACTTATATACTTGTGTTCACAACAAAGTCAAATTTCTAACCATTTTTCTAACTTGAAGAATATGTACCATGTTGTTAACCGTTCTTCAAAATTTGAAAAAAGGTGAAGACTTTTTCTTCTAATTTTTTATTTGAAGAACGGACACATAATCATTATTAAAAAAAAAAAGAATTCTCATTAATAAATGTATGTTCCTTTCATTAATAAATGTATGTGAAAAAATGTCAACAATGTTGGATAAGAAGCATTAATACGTAGATGCTGTTATTCTGTACACGCGTTTATATTTATACAATATGTGGGTTGGCCTTTAATGGAGCACCTAAAATGTTTGGTAGTCATGGGATATTTGATAAGAAATTCCATTCCAATTAATTTACCATGATCTTCCATCCGTGTGGGGAAAAGTTCTCACAATGTGTCCGAAATAGGTGATAGGTGAAACATAATTTTTATATTTGAAGGTCGCGATTTTAATTTTTGGTCAATATTTTTTAATTGAGTCCGTTGCATTTACATATAATTTTTCTTTTTTTTTACAATTTACTTCTCATGTATAATTTTTGAGCTATGAACTGTACACTTTTGAATAGTGGTCATGGATTTCGCATAGTACTACACTTAAAATTTTAATTATGAAGCAATGAAGTATTGCTGCAATTATTCAATTTTTTGTTCATATAATAATAGTTTCATTTAATAAATATATGATGAGTTTCTTAATTCACTAATAATAATAATAAATATTATTATTATTATTATTATTATTATTATTATTGTAGAAACTAATTTGATTTCTAGTTCATCTATCCTGGGACATTTTCATATTTAAATTCAAGATGAAATAGTGAAAAATAGTAAAATACCAACAAATTGGGTAATGGTTGGCAGTTGACGGTTACTTTTATTCAACGTGCCATTTTCCAGCGCCACCGACAGCGATAAGCTACGGTCGGTCTGATTGGATGGTTGGCAGTTGTTGCAGGGCCCACCGCCCACGTGTGTTTTTCAAAACGCGCAATCACCGCCTTTTTCTTCTCAAGACGGAAAGAATTGAACGAAAAATGTCTGATAAGCAAATCTAATATAAGTAACACGGGATGGGGCTTAGCCCAAATTTATCTTCAAGCCCATAAAAAGTTTCGGGCCCTTTGAGAGATAGAGGTTCATTCCCTGCAAATTATATCGTGGATTATATAGCTTTGTTTTGTTTAAATTAGTAAAAATGTCATACTTATATGTGCAAATGTTATACTTATATCCTCAAATATAATACTAATTATGAATACAATTTTTGTTACTTATTAGAGAAAAAGTATTACAAACTTTATAATAAATAATAATGACAAGTGCCCCTTACTTATAAAGAAAAATATAATATTTTTGAGAAAAAGTGTAATACTTTTAAATCTAAATGTAAAAATATTACATTTACCCTTAAAAATATTATATTTACCATTATAAGCAACAAAATTTTTATTACTAATTATTATTACATTTGAGCATATAAGTATAACATTTGTGCGTATAAGTATTACATTTTCATATTGACCCAATTCGACCCGACCCGTCTCACGGTGAGACGTTCTCATATAAATTTTTGCCTACAAATTTATGTGCATCATAGACTTATATTCATGTCCGTAAATAGATTGAATGCATGATAGTGAACTAGTGAAGTGATTGGTCAAAGTTGCAACCCTTCACTAAATTTTCTTTTGTGGTTACTTGCCGGAAACAAACTACACCTACAACCATCTTACCATCACAATCATATTTCATTTCCCAATGAGATAGTGTTATCTTGAAAACTTCATATAAATTTTTCCTTAGAAACGTGATAAAAATAAATTAAAAATTATTTTTAAAGAGTTTACGTTATCTAAAGTTGTCTCATATTTGTGTAGATAAACAGAGATATATAACAATCATTTCACATTACAAAGGTTATTATTCGACTTATGAAATATTTTCAAATAATGTGATAAGTGTGATAGAAAGTCAAGTATTCTAAAGAAATCTATTTCAGTGGATTTCAGTCATTTCACCAAAGAAAAATGAAAGTCAACTTTTTGTTGTCAAATATTAAGTAATTTGAAGTTCAATTGCTATCAAATTTTATATACTTTTTAAAACATGTGTTACTTAATTTGTTAAGGAACTTTAACTATTATCTCGCTGAAACAATTCGTGAGCTGAGAAAACGTTCCTGGGTATGTTTGATAAAGGCCAAATTTAGTTGAATTGGTCAAAAAATTAGCTTAGTAATCATAAGTTTTTAAATTCGACTTTAATAGAAGTTGTCTATTGACATTCTTTATTTGATCTAGTCAGCTATGGATATTATAAGCATGTTTACTCTTTGTGATTCTTTATCGATTATAATTACAAGGCAGGATTCACCTAAAACGTTCCACTAACACCCGCCGACTTTAAGTAAAAAAAGAAAAAGAAAAAAGCAGTAGTAGTAGGCCTGGGTCACATGGAACGGGGCCTAAGAGAGTAATTGGATCGAGAATGCCCAGGAAGGAGACCCAGGGTAGAGTTATAGAGGACTCCGATAAAGATTGGACTTAGTATTTGTAATATTAGCAGGATTAGACTTATTAGTTATAATGTAACAAGACGGGAGTCTAAGATTCTTATTCCTTGTAGAGTTCTAGGTCCAAAATATGTATAAATAGACCATTTATATACAAAGAAGGGAGCAATTATAAACAATATAATACATATATTCTCTCTTTTTCTACATTTTTCTTATATTCTCACTATTTTAACAATTGTATTGGTCTGCCTTTGTCTACCCAAGAGTCATACAACCAATGAAAACTTGGTTCATTTTTTTTTTTTGAATACTACTAACTCTATTACAACGCAGTATCTGTCTTTGTTGGCCCAAGAGTCATACAACCGATGAAAACTTGGTTCATGGACCCAGAAGATTCCCACATTAATGTCTATCTCCCATGTCGACGTGTGGTGGTGTCCGTATTTTAAGTGTAAAAATTAATTGTTGGAAAGAATTTCCAATAATAGCATATGATTCAACTATTCACGCAACCAGAAAGCATACATATCCAAACTTCCACGTTACATACATCTCGTTACGTCAGTTTTAAACTGCCAACGCATATCAATATCATCTAATCTCTCTAATTTCCAGTTTCGAACTTCGATGCTCCATTAATACGTCAATGGTTTCCCATGCCTCTCTGTTTTTATGACAGTTATTTATACGGGGACGGTTTTTTCTTCCCATTTTATACTCCGTACTTTTTTCCCTGGATCTCGAGTTTCACAGGGATTTTGTGGATTTTGGCGGTTGATTTGAATACCCTTTGGGGCATTGGTTCCAGGGATCTTAGAAATTTTGAATCTTGATTTGTAAAAATCTTGGATCCCCATTATATTATATTCCCCACGTTTTTGGTTTCCCTGGAAATTTTGATCTTCTGGGTTATTCATGCAGAGTTTCAGAATCCGCAGGTAAAATTAATATATATATCCAGTTCTGATCTTCAAGGTGATCGATCTCGCCGTCTGAGATGAATTTCCATTGTTCTTATTAGCTTCTGTAATCTCTAAACTACACCGTAGAGGTCAGAATCTCTTTAATTTTCTCAATCCCTTCTTTAAGTTAGGCCATTGATGAGTTTTTCTTAGCATATTTAGCTTTGCCAGTTTAGCTTCTTGATTATATTGTGGCGTATTTGCCTGAGTTTTGCTCATAGATCTTTATTTGATCGTCCCAGAAAACCAGTTTTATCTTGCCCTAGCAAAATTCCTGATTCTAGGAGTCTCATCATTAGATAGACTTGATCAATAGGGTTAATCTCTTTTTGCTAAGATATGGATATTAGTAATGAGGCTAGTCTAGAATTTTTGGCAATTGGACCTTCAACCATTGTGGGTAGGACAATTGCTTTCAGAATATTGTTCTGCAAGTCGATTTCGCAATTGAGGAGACGAGTATTTCAGCTGTTGTTATACTACTTGTCTAAGGCTAAGAATTGGCTTTCGTACTACTTGTTACCTTCGATTCCATGGCTGCATCCGCGGAATCCACAAGGGATATTAGCGTTGGTGACACTCATGGCTTTCTTGTTGAAACGATATTCGGATGTGAAAATGAAGGCTGAGATGGCCTATAGGAGGAAGTTTTGGAGGAACATGATGAGGTCTGCCTTGACCTATGAGGAGTGGGCTCATGCTGCCAAGATGTTGGAGAAGGAAACCCCTAAAATGAGCGAGGCGGATCTTTATGATGAAGAACTTGTTAGGAATAAACTCCGAGAGCTTAGGCACCGACGACAAGAGGGTTCCCTTAGAGACATTATTTTTTGTATGAGAGCTGACCTCGTTAGGAATCTTGGTAATATGTGCAACCCGGAGCTTCATAAGGGAAGGCTTCATGTTCCGAAGCTTATTCAGGAATATATTGATGAGGTTTCGACTCAGTTGAGAATGGTGTGTGACTCTGATTCAGAGGAGCTTTTGTTGGAGGAGAAGCTTGCTTTCGTGCACGAAACAAGGCATGCCTTTGGTAGAACCGCCCTGCTTTTAAGCGGGGGTGCCTCACTCGGATCTTTTCATATTGGTGTAGTTAAGACGATGGTGGAACACAGGCTTTTACCCCGGATTATCGCTGGATCCAGTGTTGGGTCTATCATGTGTTCTATCGTTGCCACTAGGTCATGGCCTGAACTCCAGAGCTTCTTCGAGGATTCCTGGCATTCGTTAAAATTTTACGAGCAAATGGGTGGGATTTTTACGGTTTTTAAGAGGGTGATGACTTGTGGTGTTGTTCATGAGATCAGACACCTGCAGTATATGTTAAGGCAACTCACTAATAATTTGACTTTCCAAGAAGCTTATGATATGACTGGTCGAATTCTAAGCATTACGGTTTGCTCCCCAAGGAAGCACGAGCCTCCTAGATGTTTGAATTACTTGACATCTCCTCACGTTGTTATATGGAGCGCTGTTACCGCTTCCTGTGCCTTTCCTGGCCTTTTCGAAGCCCAAGAACTCATGGCAAAAGATAGATTCGGGAATATTGTTCCTTATCATCCTCCATTTCATTTGGGACCTGATGAGACTCCTGGTACATCTGCTCGTCGATGGAGGGATGGTAGCTTGGAGATTGATTTACCTATGATTCAGTTAAAGGAGCTCTTCAATGTAAATCATTTCATTGTGAGTCAGGCAAATCCGCACATTTCGCCTTTACTAAGACTGAAGGATTTTGTGAGAGCTTATGGTGGTAGCTTTGCTGCAAAGGTATATATATACTTTCTCTAGTCTTTGCTCGATTTTAATGCAATTGTTGAAACTTCTTACTCCCCGTACCATTTACCATTTTTATTGAAACTGTAGTTCACAAGAACAATTACTACATTCAAAAAAGCCATAATGCAATAGTATTTGCAACATGGTTTCTGCATAATGCACATTCCATGGATTTGTATGTTATAAATCTTTGTTTTTTCTTATGCATTTCATTATTCGGATACTTTGGCGGGCGCTGATATTTAAAATGCTTTTCGCTATCCAGCTTGCACATCTTGCTGAGATGGAGGTGAAACACAGATGCCATCAGATTCTTGAACTCGGCTTCCCACTCGGGGGATTAGCCAAGCTTTTTGCTCAAGAATGGGAGGGGGATGTGACTGTTGTAATGCCCGCTACTCTGGCTCAGGTTTGTTATTTGATTCCCATCTTTGCTTCTAACTACTTATTACACCGAAGGTTTAGAATCCCAGTAAACGAAGTAGATCTTCGTGTTCTGGTTCCAATTGAATATCCTGATTGTATGTGTTTCTGCAAATTTCAGGAAAGTAATTATTTCCTCTTTTTAATCCTTTTTTTGATACAGTATTCAAAATTGCTTCAAAATCCCACTACGATCGAGCTACAAAAAGCTGCAAATCAAGGAAGGAGATGCACTTGGGAGAAGTTCTCAGCCATAAAAGCGAATTGTGGGATTGAGCTTGCTCTCGATGAGTGTGTTGCGATGCTCAACCACATGCGAAGACTGAAAAGGAGTGCAGATAGAGCAGCAGCAGCTTCTTCCCACGGCTTGGGCACCATGGTGAGATTCAACGGTTCCAGAAGAATACCTTCTTGGAACTGCATTGCGCGGGAGAACTCAACAGGATCACTCGAAGAGGACTTTCTTGCTGATATGGCTTCCTCGCTGCGCCAAGGCGGTGGTGGGGTTTCCACCTCGCACAGTAGCCGGAATTGGAGGAGCCATCGGAATTTCCACGACGGGAGTGATAGCGAGTCCGAAAGTGCTGACCTTAACTCGTGGACGAGATCCGGGGGGCCTTTAATGAGGACAACCTCAGCAGATAAGTTTATCGACTTTGTACAGAACTTGGATGTTGGTTTCCAGTTGAATAGAGTATTAACTATTGACCCCAACAACGTTGCAACTCCGATGGGAGGTAGTCGAGAACCCCCGTCTTCCTCCCATAGTCCGAGGATGTTCACGCCCGATAGAGCTTCGGATACAGAATTCGATCAAAGGGATATCAGCTACCGGATTCCTGTCAGCAGTTCAAGCATCATCGTGGCTGAAGGCGACCTTCTGCAGGCCGAAAGGAGTCATCATGGCATCTTGTTCAACGTCGTGAGGAGAGGAGACTTGACGCCATCAAACAGGAGCCACGACTCGGACAACAATAGTGCCATTCACCGCGGTTCAGTCGCTGAATGCGTCCAGCTTGACAGCCTCGAAAAAGAAGCCGATACTAGCTCAGTGTCCGAGGACGGTGACCATGATGTTATATCGCCAAATCAGGGCGGTAATAACGCCAATACTGAAAATGTTCCCAGTAACAACGATGCTGATGATAAGCGCGTTTCAGATGCCTGAGGTTCATCGAGTTCCATAGACTGATCGACTGAATTGAGAACCAATTGTAAATATGCTGCATGTATTTAAGCTGTTGCTGTACAAAAATATATATATTCTGAAGTCTATAGACTGTAGTGTAGGTTCCAAAATGATCAGATCATTATTTGAAATGAAGTAGAAAATCTGAATACACAGCTTCCAATCTTGAGCCTTTTATCAGAAGCTTATTGATTCAGATTTCATAGTTTGCTTCAGAGTTAGATATATATTTACATTTTACACTACTGCAAATATTGTATTTCTTCTTTAACATTAGTTTTTAGTGTTTACATGGTCTGAGATATGACATCTCTTTTGGGCAGATGATTTCTGAGTTGCATTGCATTAGAGCTGTGGTTAGGCCACTCCAAAATTCAACTTGATCTGCTTCTGGATTTTATTATTTGTTTTACAAAACAGTTCACAGCCACTATTAAAAGGTACGTTTTAAGTGAAGTCCGTTTCTTACCTAATTGGCTGCTATGTACCTTTGGGAATTCGGTGAAGTTTTTTTCTTACCTAAGCTCGGTTGATCTCTATTCTTACCTAACTGGCCGCATACCTTCGACCAAGCTCAAACCCTTGGCCGACTCCAATCGGCCACCCCCAAGTGCCATGTGCCAAGATCACTAAGTCGACTAATCCTATGCTCAACGTCAACTATTATACACGTGAAAATATACAATTTACATGAAATTAAATTCTACACTAGTACTCACAACAAGGTCAAATCTATACTTTTTTAATTTGTGTCATTCATAAGATTCAAACTCTACATTCTACCCACAGTTATTAACAAAATAAAGCTTATAAATTTATTTTGAAGTAATTGATTAGTTGAGTGGTGCCGGAGGCATTTATGGTTGCTTGTGGCTTTCACCCATATATATACCTCTTTGTAAGATATATGATGCATGCCTAGAGCAAGCACCATCTTTGTATGAACAATTTGAGTTGATAAAAAAAATATTGGTGGTAGCTCCAATCATAGTCTAGAGTTATATGGGTATCAAACTATCACGTGAAACTGTTGCAGATACGACGCAAGTAGCATATGTGTCAATGTCAAAGGCTAGCACCTTACAAATGCATTATCGAATTCAAAGTATATGCAAACTCTTTGGAGCAACTTTTGGAGCTTATCTGACACAGTGATAAGGGTATGTTAATTTTAAATAATTACGGAGTATTTGTTAAAAATTACGGAGTTGGACGAATTTCATTTAATTTAGGAATTTAATTGTAATTTTTTATTTTTTAAGTTCAGTGACTTAATTGCATTATCGTGTGCAATTCGATGGTCTATTTGATATAATTCATTTTTAATAATTATAAAGAGAATAAAGAACGAAATCATGCACATACCAAATATTCCGCCATACAATATTCTCATCACCTCTACTTTCATGTCCATGCCTTGTGATTTGAATTGACAATACAGCATTAGGCATATTCCATAATGTTAAGCTAAGGAAGGTGCCTCGATATTTCTTCAGCAGCCATATTTCTTGTACACTTTCGCATGCGGAGTTTTCAAAACTAAACTCAAACACCAATTAATAACCTTCTTGCAACTAGCTAGATAGCCAGCTACCATACTGCATGTTGTTGAAAACTACACCTTTCCAACATGTGCTTATTATTGGAAATTTAACACTAATCTTCAACGTATGATACGCAAATTGAAGCATGTGTTCCAAATTAACAAGAAGTTGATGAGATGTAGATTGGTATGATACTAATAATTTGTATCGCGTTCAATGACCCAAAGTATGTATGATTTATTGGTTACCGTCGGTAGTGTCAGGACCACAAGATATAAGGTTGTTCATGCCACGAGAATTTATTATTATACCAAAAGTTATAATAATTTTATTTTCTTATACTTGTATAGCAACTAACACCTTCGCCCAACAATACCCGGTGTAAGTTGTCAATACAGTTTGTGCCAATAAGTACTTTAATTAAATTTTGTTTGTTATTGTATACATCTTATACTTAGGACAGTACTATATGATGTCAAAATTAAAAGATATGTTTAACCTAAAGTATAAGTATTTGTTACTATAAATATGTAGTGAAATATCAAGTAGCTAGATATATGGAGTTGTAAACACATTGAGTGGTCTTGCTGCATAGTTGTCAATAATAATGCTGCATATATAGAAATATAATGGATAAACTCTACATTACATTATTAATACTGCAGTGTCCTTATCACATAGTTGATGAAATTTTGTGTGGATCTGAGCCATCTTATTCATTATGATAAGGAGATTGCTAAGGAACCAAAATAGCAAGTTCCAAACTGGATACCAATGATCGATATGCTGGCTTAGTCCGCAAATGATCATAAAAAGGTGTGAATTATCGACTTAAACTAAGCTAAAAAGGTCAATAGGTCACCCTCACTAGAAGTTGAATTTGTAATTTTGTGATTACTAAATTAACAAACCAACATAGTTGGGATTGCCGCATAGATTTCTTGTTATACCATGAATCAGGGTTATCATGCATTGTGGACCCTAGTCCAAAAATTATATACCTGCATTTAACAATTTATTTGTCTGTAGTTACCATTTTATGTGTATACAGTTCCTTCAATTTAATTTATTTGCAGGCACATAAACAGTTAATTTATTACAGAATATATCACTTACAAACACATAATCTGAAGGTTATTTTAGACTAAAATCTACCGTGCAAAGTAGATTTTGGTCCATGGTATAATTTGTTATGGAAATTTACCATCCTGGGTCCCACTAGGTCATTATGCCTCGTTTGACCAAGAAATCCATTTGTACTGTAGAAAGATGCTTACCAACACGACCGGTTTTGTGAGAGATTTGATTCAAATTTATGATCTGTGGGTCACAATTAGTTATTGTTTGTGTAAACTTTTTGGCAAGAATTTGCATGCTCCATCACCTTCTGATCTGTTCCTATCAAAGCTTTTTGCAATATTTCTTTTGAATTGAGATATGAAAGCTAGCATGCACTGGAAATTATTTATTGAGATCTAGTACATGCATTGAGAGCATGCTTATCTGTATACTTGTGTGCTTTATCAGACAGTACAGAGAGCTTTTGTGTACTATAGAACTTGTCTACCATGATTAAAGTTTTACACCAAAGATGAAACTCTTTGTGAGGTGTGACTGTGAAAAGTTCTGCAAATAATTCTTGTCTAAGTGTTCAGAGAAACTCCATGTGCATATAGCCCACCTCTGTGGAGTCTCCATCATGTGGCATGAGTACATGGAAGACTAGCAATAGATTGAACCCCACCCTAAAGGTCCCACCAGCCTCTATCCGACAAGATGTGTTTTAACCGTCTACAGATTTTTCAAAATACTTGTATGTTGGTATGCATAATAGGGTCAATTTTTTTTTTTATTTACAGGAAAGCTAAGCACGCACGCAGCTACTATCTGAATGTGAGCTCTGAGTAAGTCCGCCTTGCGACTTTAGCTAGCAAAGGACCATCAAGGAGATAAACTAACCTAGGTTCTCCATAGTTGACCGGTTCAAACCAAGAAAACTAATAGACAGTAAGGGGGAATTGTATTTGGAACCTTATAATCACTAAGCTAACCATACCTCTGACCAACTTGACTGAGGTTGTACCCAATAAGACTAATTCTATATCACTTTTGGATACGAATCGAGTCCAACACTCTACAGCTATGAATAAATCAATCAGTTGAACTATCCAAAATAAGAAGAATAGAACGGTTAATTAGCTGATGAAAGGACTATGTTTAGTCTCTTGTAACCAACCAATTAGGAGAAGTTTAATGACAAGTGTTTTGTCTCTAACCACCAAATTTGAAGATTTTCTTTGGCATGTGAGACTCTGAGTGGAGTGTGTGGAAACTCTTGACATATCCCAGCTAGGCCAATAGCACAATTGGACAGATGAGACATATTTCATCATCTAAGTCTAACCTCATCACATAGAATAGGACACTCCACTAAAAGTTAAGTGCCATATTGGTTGATTGATTCATAATGTAATTATTCAATGTTTAAATCGTGGGCCAAAAATAATTTCCAAGAACATGGTTGGAAGTGCACATGAATATTAAAATACATTATACATGCATGCACACCAAATTAAAGTTCAAAAGAAATTCCAATAACAAGTGGAATAAATACAAAGGGGTTCGAGCCTCAAACCTTTGTAGTCCAGTGGCATCAAACCCTTCCCTTTATATGGAGGTGGTGGGTTCGAGCCTCAGTGGGGAGTGGGGGCAATACTGACTCTTGTGCTTCAATAGGGGCAATACTGACTCTTGTGCTTCAATAGGTTGAGAAAGTAGTTATGAACAGATACTGCATTCTAATAGAAAAAAAAAATACAAAGGGGTCAAAGAAAGCACACTCTTGGGGTTCAAAGTTATAATTTGATAATAAGTTATGTCTTTTCTTTTTTAAAAAAAATTGAATTTAAATTATATCTATATGTTGAAGATAGTATATGTAAATATTCTCTCTTTCACTATCAAATAAGTTTGGTTATATGTTTTCAATATGAGATGTCAATAATATTAATGAGCTATGAATTGTCTTATCTCGATAATGAATTGACCAAATTAAACATGATAATCTAAAGTGTTCATTGGACTTGCAAGCACAACTTTGAGCCATCGGCCATGGGCTTGGCAACTTGGGAAGGTTGACCCATGGCGATGGACAGATTGATAGTTATAATCTTAATGAGTTTGGCAAAGTTTTAACTAGGGTATAATATTAGTTATATTATGAGACTATATTCCAGTTGGGATGTAATTAGACCTGATCTATCGACGAATTTCTAACTTATAAGTCATGTTGTCTCATATAAATCAACCATAAGTCTAATGAATAAATGTGAAAGCTATATATATAATCACATGCATCAACCATATACAGTTGATATCTCAATAATCATGTTACTAGTGGAGCAATAGAATTTTATGGAATTTTTGTATACCACTTAGACTAGCTCTCTTGTACATTCTTATAATAGGAACAAGATAAACATAAAACCTATTTGTCACCATTATAGACATGTATTAAGTTATATAAATTAAATCAAGAATTAATTCCATTTTTTGTCCTAGATTTATAGGTGGCATTCCATTTTTAGTCCTGTTTTTTCAAAATATCCACTTTTGGTCCTAGTATTATTGTTGCATGACCATTTTTGGTCCTCCATCAAGAAAATCATTGAAATGCCGTTAAATACAATTATATTTTGATCTTTTTTATGCAAAGTAGGTTGACTAGCTATATTTTTTATGTTTATTTTTTCAAACAAAATCAAAATTGAAGACTGAATTGCTCTTATATTTGACGAAATTTAAACTGTTTTGTTGATGGAGGACCAAAAATGGTCATGCCACAATAATACTAGGATCAAAAGTGGATGTTTTGAAAAAAAAAAAGAAGACTAAAAGTGGAATGCCACCTATAAATCTAGGACAAAAAATAGAATTAACTCTTAAATCAAACTAAATATATATATACCCAATATTATTTCTTCTATTTTAAAGCAACAAACTCGTGTTGTCTCGCATCTATCCCCAAGCTCTCAATTCTTTTTAATTCAATATTATTAACATTTCGTTTTGTGTAGGATCGAAATAATTAACATATACAAATTAAAGTAGGATTAGATCGAAATCCATTATCCAATCCAAAAACAAATACTTATTAATTTATTATCATCAAATGATAAGCCTAACTCATTAAAGCTCGATTGGTATATAGTTAAGTGGTGGGCAGAAGAAACTGGCAATCCTTATGCACTATGGACCTGATGATTGTATATGTGTCTGATATTGTGAATTTTTTTTTATCTTGTGTTATGAAATTTTGTATCTTAAGAGTATGAATTATGTAGATATATGAAACAAATTAATAATTGTGTCGTATGTTATGAATTTCTGTGTTTATGTTGTGAAATTTTATGCTTATGAATACAAATTATCTACATAAATTAAATTTGAAAAATAAGTAAATATATAACATGTATATGTGCATGTGTCTCGTGTTGTGATTTTTTGTGTCTTGTGTTATAAAATTCTGTATTTTACGAGTACAAATTATGTATCTCATTGTTTTAATTCAAGGTTCGTAATGCTATATGGACCATAGTTCATGATATAAATTGCGAGATTGGGATGCATAACAGTCTGCATGCCCATCTTCCCGTGCGCTGTCTGTTGTTACTTTACGGTTTTGCTTCAATAATCCGTAATAATTAATTTGAATTCGCGTATTATCCGTGTGCTCTAACTTTCCTGCGTCCTACCTACCACCAAATTATTAATTTCATGATGCCTGCACCTCACCTAGCTAGCTTCGTCAATTTTATTCTTATGTTTCAAGGATTTTTTTTTAGCATTGGTGTGTGAAAATATCTTCTATTAAATATAAAAAGTGACGAGATAATGATCTTATAATGTAATAATTTTGACTAAATAAATTATATTATGTGATTTTATATTAGAGTATTGATCCAAGATGTTCATTGAAATGGGCGAGATTGAGTATATAATCCAATCAACAATAACCAAGGAGCAAAGAAACAATGTAATTTAATATGAAATCACTATAATTACATTATTTTGGCGACAAAGCCTAGAAGAATACAGATATGGCTATGGAGCTAACAATTACAGAGTTTCTATACTCTTGGTGTATGTTACCGGTGTATATTAGGAAAGTAATTTTTGTATTGCTATGCTCAGAGAGAACAAATTATTAAGCGTGCCCTCCTTGTTACGTGGGCTCAACTTTTATACTATACGTTGGTAACAGCACAACGGCCTCCTAATAACTATAACGACTCCATAGTAATTGAGGTGCTCTCCCCCATAAGTGCAATGACCCTGTATAACTTCTGATCTTTGATGAAGCAATGCTCTTAATAAGTGCATGACTCTTGCAAATGTTTCACCTACTCTCTGACTATTACTATTTGTCATATTTTAAAAAGAAATTAAAAAATCAAATGGTTATATCCCTTATTTGTTTTTTTTTTTTTAAACATTTATTTATTTATGACAGAATAAAAACAAATAGCTATTTGTAGGGCGTAGGATACAGACCCAACTTCGTATGAAAATACTTCTCTTGGCATACTTTCTAAGCTGTTATACCTAAATAATCTGCCAATGATTGACAATGATGAAATATTGCAAATTTGCAATAATTCATGTGAACATGTGATATATGTACATAGACATGCATGTAGTAATATTCTTCTTAAAATTTTATTATTATTTTAAAACTATTTTTTCTTTTTCATTTTTGGTACATCAAATGAAAAAAGCTAATTAAAACTAAATTAATTTTGACTATTGTATAGGAATAGGGTTTACTCAGTACACACATGAAGTGTTGCATTTGGTGTTCTGAAATGAGTGATTGAGTTGGTAAAGCATGATTATAGTATATAATTAAATGTCACGAATTAGATTCTTGGAGTGTGGTGAGACTTGTCAACCAGGCATTATCAGAATAGCTGTATTGATTAGAAAACCGGCATTAGTTTATATACCCGGGATTGACAATTCCTGGGCTCCTTGATTGACTCCCATTAGACAGCTGCCTGCATGCATGCCCAAAGTACACACTGGAATGCACCGGAAATTCATCAGTATCATTGTATATATCCATCGACTTTTTAGCTTTATTTCTTAGCTTTTGGTATTAGAAAATATGATTTTTCAAATACAACACGAAACATTAACATAATAATGGTCAAAGAGTAAAAGCAATTAATCAATCAAACATAGAGTACATTCAGGGTACGATTAACAGGGGAACTTTAACATTAATCTTTCTAGACTCAATCCTTGATAGATCTGTTGTGATAAATTTCATCTCCGCAACCAGACTATTCATTGTTTTTCTAGTATTACAATAGCACTCTCAAGAATTGATGGGAATTAAACAGTAAATTAAGATGATATCCCATGATGAATGGATTCAGGTGAATTCTGCTGATCGATATCCCAGCAAAGGAATCAATAAATTCTTGAAATTTCCTGTTCAGATATTATATATATGGGTCTAATAATGCATTACATTGCAGCATCTTAGCTTCTCTATTTATTTATTTTTATAATATGGTTTGAACAATAATTGGCTAAAATTTAATTTCTGGTTGCAGTTTTATGATAAGATCCGGCTGAGATGATATGGTGCAATGAATATCGCATAAGAATTGAATTTGAAGGGAATATATATATTATGTTAATTAATTTTCATCACCTTCTCTAATGTTAATACATTAGTATCTCCTCGTAATGATTAGAAATGATTAAGAAGCTAGATAAACCTACCGATTATACATGCAACCGCCCTAACCACCATGCATATATATAGTGATTAGTGCATATTAGATATGATGCCCGGCCTAATATCAATAATAATGGTTGTGGAGATGATAGGACTTAATTAAATTCTTAGCAAAAATTTAAATTTTAATAACATACAGGCTCATGTAGTCATGTGTATGGTTAGACTAGATGACACATATGTAGATGGTGAGAATCTTAATCTTTAGATTATTGAGGATTTTTTTTTAATTTTTTTGTGATGAGCAAAATTTATAGTTACTACCCAAAAGTGTATATTGGGTAAATTTCGTCTTATTATCCTAGTTCATATTCACAACTGTTACTGGTGAGACTTGATCCTTGGTCATCAAGTGAGATGGGCACAAGAAATCCCTACACTGTGGCTAGTGAAGCTCAATCCCTGACTTTCTTCTCTAATTTTACTTTTGTGACCAACTGAGCTGGTCATTAAGATAAGTTTTTTATTGTTACTTGAATGTATCCTTTAGATGTAAATTGAAACTGTGTGCTAGCATTGATGTTGAAGCCAATTAAGCTCCATCATAAGTTCACACTTTTTGATTTTGATGACTTTTTATAATTAAAAATACTATCTATATGCTATAGACAAAAACAATTGTCGTGTTTCCACACGCATTATTAAATATTATATGGTGGACAATATAAAAAATTTATAAGTAAAAACCATTATATTGTTGTGTTTAATTCAAATGCAAACTTTTGTTATTTAACCATTATTTTAAGTCAATATTTTGTAAATTTTTAATATATTTACATTTTATACGAATTCAATATCACTAGACATACGGCTATGCACTTTCTAATAGGGGAATTTCCCCTCCTTTAAAAAAACTAATTATTAGTTGATAGTTAGGCAAGATGCCACTCATGATACTAATAGGCATTTTGGTGCATGAAAACTATTTAGTAGACTATTTTTCTTATGTTAAATATTTCATTTGTCCCATTTTATCTGTTATATGTATTATTAATTGGTCAAATCAACTTCTTTACTTAATACTATTAGCATTTTTTTAAATAATTTTTAAATTTGATTTTTTTTTGTGTCTAATAGTAATTTTAATGTAGTTTCTAAATATATAAATTTTACATACTAATTCTAAACTTAATATTATGAAAAATTAAATTGTAAATAACGTCAGTCAAGTCTCATTAACCGAACTTGACACATAAAATGAGACGGAGGGAGTATGTTTTTTTTTAAATTTATTTATGGAGTGTGAACAAGATAACGTTATTAGAGGTGGTCACGAACCAATTCAAAGTTGAACCAGCCATGAATCAATCCGAGAAAAAACAGACTTGGACTCACACACCTTGGCTGGGCTTAGCCCAAACCTAAACCGGCTTATAGAGGGCCGATTCAGTTCCTATGAATTAAATTTCTTGAATCAACTAAGGGTGTGTTTGGAAAGCTGGAAAATGGTTTTTGGAAAATGATTTCTGGAAAATGTGTCATTTTCCAGAAAATATTTTCCTTTCTTTTGTTTGGCTACAGAACAGAAAACTGTGTTGGTGTGTTTGGCTCATTTTCCAGAAAATGGATAGGAAAATGAACAGAATTATATAATTGAATATTTTAATTAATTTGTTTAAATGTAACAACATTTATAACAAATATACAATCCAAAAAATAAAATAATCACAAAAAAATCACAACAAAATAATATCTATCTCATAAAAAAAAATAAATAAAAGTGGCCGACTGGTTTCAGATGTCAAATTAAAAAAATAAAACTCATAATATCTATCTCATAATAAAAAAAAATATTACTTAAAAACAAAAAGAAAAAGTTGAAGATGTCAAGAAGATGGAATGAATATGAAGAAGTTAAAGCATTTAGGAGGCCTAAGGAGATGGAAGAAGCAAAGGAGAAGGAAGAAGCAAACTTTGGAAAATGACTTCCCCAAAAAAAAGGGGAAGTCATTTTCCATAAAATTGGGCTTATTTTCCATTGACCAAGAAGTTCATTTCCATTGACTCTATTTTCCCTCTTCTTCCCAAACACCAAAAACCCGGAAAATGATTTCCAGAAATCATTTTCCGGGTTTCCAAACACACCCTAATAGTAATATATAACATAAACTCTTGAATAGTCAATCAAACTTTATTCACATTGATGATATTGTATTCATAATGATTAAATTTTAAAAGATTAAAAAATAAAAATAAAAAAACCTAATTACCTAACGAATACAAAACTTTAAAAACCCTTTTAAATTCAATTCTAATAAGTACTCTTTCCTAGCTTCCCTCTTTCTCTCACTACGAAGCTTCGCGGAAGCCCGCTATGGCTACCTCCTTAACGCGCTTCTTCCATTTAATCCTCTGTAAGTCCTCTTTCATTCCACCCAGCCCGAAACCATTCCTATCTCTCTCCCCTCTCCATCTCTGGCTTCCTTTCTCGTCTCCTCTCCTCTTCATCCGCCATGAAGCTCTTCATCGCAATCCCTAACCCTAAGAAGCTTTTCAAGTCCAGGAAGTCCCGCTCCGTTTCCAGATCCGACGATCCGTCGTCGTTCAGCTCCGGAACGACGTCGTCTTCCGCGTCCGATTCGTGTGACTCGGTTAACGGATTTAAGAATAAGAAGAAGAAGAACGGTTTGTCGACGCCTACCAGCGTGCTCCCGGCGTTGTCCAGCGAGATCTCCGCCGAAGAGTGGTCCGAGATTTCCTCCGAGGTGTACGCGGAGCTGGTGCAGGCGTTCAAGCTGATAGACAGGGACGACGACGGAAAGATTAAGAGGGAGGAGCTGGAGGCTCTGCTGAGCCGGGTGGGAGCCGAGCCGGTGAGCGAGGAGGAGCTGAGGATGATGCTGAGCGAGGTGGACAGGGACGGCGACGGCTGCATCAGCCTCGAGGAGTTCAGCGCGCTCAGCTCGGCTTTCGCGCCGCCGGCCTGCGACTCCGAGATGAGAGCCGCATTCGACTTCTTCGACACGGATCACGACGGGAAGATCACGGCGGAGGAGCTGTTCAGCGTGTTTAAAACCATCGGGGACTCGCGGTGCACGCTAGAGGACTGCCGGCGCATGATAAGAGGGGTGGATAGGAACGGGGATGGGTTCGTGTGCTTCGAGGACTTCAGCCGTATGATGGAGCAGCAGAGATGATAATTATTGATTGGTTCCGCATATTTCATCTGCTGTTCCTGATTTGGGTGAAAGAATAACTCCTCTTTTCATTTTTTTCTTCCTTTTAATCCTTTTTGGGGAACATATGGGGGTATTATGTGGGTCGGATCGGATGTTGAGAATGATAAATATGGATCGAATCGGTGAACGGCTTGGATTTGATCCCTTCTTTAAGTTGTACCAAAGCTGCCGTACATATATTGTGATGACTGATGACAATGATGAGAATGAAATCCAACCTTCTTTTACCACTCAACTGAGAAATAGTCTTTTTTTTTTTGCTGTTTGGATCTACTATTAAAATTCGTATTTTTTATTAGTAAATTTATGAATTTATTAAAAGAAAAAAAAACAAAAAATTGAGTTGGCATTCAAATGAGTAATGACTAGATACTTTTTTTTTTTGAAAGCAATGACTAGATACTTATAAACTGACTCATTTGTATTTTTCTACAAGTTTAGGTGTTTATTTTGAACGTGTGTTTAGTTCAATGTCTTCGTTATATTTTCTTTCAAAATGGTAAGAATATCTTAAAATTTTTAATCTAGAAACTTTTTATTGTATCAAACCTTATGATCTAGTGGTATGGTATTAAGTTGCCCTCCTAGGTTGTGGGTTTAAGCCTCACTGCATTTTAAATAATAGTATACACACTTTTGCTGTTTTGCCGTGTACATAATATATATACACTTCTAAAGAAACTTTCCTCATGATTTTAAAAAAAATAAAAAATAAAAAATTCCTCATTAATAGTCTACACTGCTCGTGAGTCGAGCCTATCTTTTTGGTTTATTTTTCCTTAAGTCGACCAACCAATTGACACGGAAACGACAAGATCACAGTTCTGAAGTTAACATTATTTTTTGGATTCTGCTGCATTGATCTCATCAAATTTTAAATTGTTCACCTTTTGTTTTTATTACATTTTATGAATTGTCATTGTTTTTTTTACTCCATAAAATAAATGTCATAAATAGTTTTATTTTATTTTTATTCTCTAGCTCTCTAATAAAAATAAAATTCGCAAACAAAAAATTTTGCATTTTTAGATGAAAATATTAACAACTTGCTATTAGAATGTTATGTTATGGGTAATTAATTAAAGCAACATGTTATTTCCATACTAAAATCATTGCTAATGTTTATTTTCTAATATATCATTATTAAAAGTTAAAAAAAAAGTTTTTGTTTTTATTTTTAACCAACTTAATGATCACTTTGGAGATTCAAAAGATTTCTCTTAATATTATTAACCACTAGTTTAAGTGGTCGATAACACCGAACATTAACAAAGATTGTCAAAATTTTGAATAGTTAAGTTGTTAGATTGTTCTCAAATTTCTGATTACGGGTGGTAAAAAAATGATTAAAATGTTTAACCATGAGTGGTAAAATAGGAAAAAGAAATTAGCGAGGGTGATGAAAATAAGGCTTACTATTAAGACTATTTATCTCTAATTATTTATTAAAAGTGATTGAAATTTATGACGATGTTCCAACCACTTTAAAAATTTTCATTTAGTTTTCGGTTGGTCATAAAAGTTGATCGAAAATAGGTACATGATTTTATATAAATAATTCATGTAATAATTAAACATTAAAAAAAATTAATTAATGCAATAATGATAGTCTGAATTTCATAGAAGTTGTTGCATTATTATTCTTAATGAAAGTTGACAAAATTTCCACGTGGGTAAGATTTTCTTAAAACATACTCATTTCATCCAGATTACTATTCCCTACATTAATCTCAGCAAGAAACACGGTGATAATACTTTGACCCAACTCACAAATCGAGATGTTTTCAGTTTTGACTAAAAATTAAAATTGGATTAGTTAAATAAAACTAAGAAAAGTTTAATTTGTTAATCTAGTTTGCAATTATTTATTGCGTTAAATTTCAGACGGTGCCCATTGTACAATTATATATTGCATTAAATTTTCATTAACAAAAATAAATGGCAAAAACTTGTGTCAGGTCCTATGTATCACGTCACAGATCCTTGTCCGTGAGATATTATTATTTACACTTCAAATAATTAAAGTATTAAATTTACATTTTAGTTAGAACTAATGAGGGATTTAAAAAGAACATGGACCAAACAACTCTAGTCTAATAATGTCGTAGACGATCAACAGATAAACTCAGACGGATAATTCTTCAAAGACTTGCAAATTGGGAGAAAGCTAGCAAACCCGGACCGAACAATCTCAACAAAGTTGTTGACTTGTTGGTGATGAATAAGTATAGTCTTATATGAAATTATCTCGTAAAATATATAATATTTTTTAATTAAAATATAATATTTCTTCCATGCATGAATCCATAACACGGAGAAGGGTTGGAGTATGTGTACATGCACTGATGCACTACGTAGAACATGGAATAGATGCATGCATGCGCTTGTTGTAAGAGGTTAAGAAGCCCATTCAGTGTATATAAATTTACTATCTCTAAATTGAACAAGATTAGATGTGATTGAACAGTGGGTTTAGACCGTATAGTATATATTAATTATTTTACGTCCATTTGTTTATTTATTACCACATATATGTTTAAACTATGGGAAAGTCATGTGAATTGGGCGGTTTGGGGTGTGAAGTGACTGTAAATTTTGTACATTTTGTCCATGACCCCATTGGACTAGTAGAATATGAAAATGGAAGCTAGCTAATGTATGTGGACACATTAGACAATAACAACTTTTTTTTTTAATTATTAAAAGTTTTAATATTTTTTTGAATATTATTAAAAGTTAATATTGATTAGAGAAACTTCAATCATTTTGTAACAAATTTCCATTGGTATTATAAAAGTGGTTAACTGTTCATATTATAATAAATAATCAGCTCTAGTCGAAGTTAAATTAAGCCACATATTACATGACAAATCACTATTTTTGATGTGATATGATTTTTGTTGTGCATAGAAAAACTAGTTTAAGAATTGATGACAATCACAAAAGATGAGTCTGATGTAAAACCAACGGCTACACTCCATGTGCTTGCGACCTTAGCAATGACGGGACAGTTATATATATATATTCTTAGTTTTTTTACCTTATAGAGGCAAAATTACTCTCTTAGAATGTGCTCGTCAGTCTGATGAGTG
Organism: Ipomoea triloba; assembly: GCF_003576645.1. NCBI lineage: Eukaryota > Viridiplantae > Streptophyta > Magnoliopsida > Solanales > Convolvulaceae > Ipomoea > Ipomoea triloba. Next base: position 2,739,942 of record NC_044930.1, read on the forward strand.
ATGTCATAGTTATCTTTTTTACTTTCTCTTTAAAACTTCAAACGTCAGCGGAAAAGAATTGAATAGAGAGAAAAATTCTCATAAATTTCAATGCGAGACAAGAAATGCCAACTCTTTTCGTTTGGTATGGTATTACCAACATGACATCATTTGTCTATATCTATAAGGTAGAAATTTTTTAAATTAACCAATTAATATTGAAGGGATGTAAAGTCTTGTTTGGGACACAGAAAGTTTGTCACAAGTTTTCCACAGAGGTATATATGGGATAGAGTTTAGTTGAAGGTGTGCTGCAGTCGCTTATCTGGAAATTTATATATTATATCATTTTCCGACATCATTTTTTCTTTGGAAGTAAATTTCCGTGAAGCTTCATATGCTATGATTTTATGTATTAAATGTGGACAAACGGTGGAAAGATACATGGCTGGACTTTTGTGTAAGTTGGATGGAAATGCAGATAGATGATTAAAGGTCAGCTTGGGCAGTGTGTTTTTTGGACTATGGGGAGCTAGCTAATCAATTCTCTTTTGTACTCGAAATTTCTTTGTCACTGTGTAAATTTGTAATCACTATTTAATAATGTGGACTGAATAAATATCATCTTATAATTCTAACAAATAACATATTACAATGAGGTAAACCAATTTAGATTATTTATAGCCAACCAACTTAAATCAAGAAGACTCGTAAATAAGATAAGCTTTTTAACATAGCTAAGTTGGTTAGAATGCTGACTTGGTAACTATGAGATTACAAGCTTTATACTCTCAATGAGAGAGGCCTATTGGCCTTCTTAATTTGAGCCGGTTAGCTATGAACAACCTAGGTTGGTTTACCTTCTTGTGGTCCTTTGTCGGGTAGGGTCTCGAAGCGGAGTTTACTCAGTACACACTTTCGGATAGTGGTTACGAGTTACCTTCGTCATTCAAAAGCTCTAATTCTCAGCAATCATTATACCACGAACTGCTGACATATATGTTTATTTTTAGTATGTTACAAGTTCATTTTTAATATATTACCGAGAAATATTGAACATGCAGTACACTAAAAACGAATTTGTAGGACGACTTCCAAGCTTAGTTGGTTATTGGGCCTTGGACGTTTAATGGGCTTAGTGGGTCAACTAATAATCTTGTTGCTATAAATTATTAAATTTTACATATAGCAACTCTTATCTCATTTAATATGATTAAGTCAAATTGCACAACTTTTATATTAATTATACTCCGTATTATTTCGTAAAAGAATGAATGAACAATTCTACTAATAATTAATCAAATGATGTCACAAAGATACTAAAAATTTATATAATTATTGTGATAAATGTTAATTTAATACGGAGTATAAGAGAAAAAATTAAAATATTTAATATGATCGATATTTACTTGTATAAAAAAATGAAATAATTGAATTATTTAATGCACTCCGTACAATCTTTATCCAAGTAGATGCGGTTGAGGAAATTGGAAAAATAATACGAACAAACATGGCCGACATCCAAAATTATAATAAGGAATTAAGGATGTTAATCTTAGCCCAAATTGATGGGCTGACTCAGTAAAATTAAAAAATTTTTAAGATTAGGACAAAGAAATTTTAATCTGATAAAAAATAGTACGATAAGTTCGAAATAGATAAGTTCAGAATTCCAAAAAAAAAAAAAAAAAAAAAACTGTGAAAGAGGTGGGCCGAGTTTGAATTCCCTTAGTTTTCAGGGTTAATAAGCCCATTAGTAGGTTCCAGAGCCCAGACTTCACTCCGATCCTCCTCCGTTATTGTCCGGCCGGCGGCCAAATCTCTCCACTTTGCACTTTTGCCCTAGTATAGCCGCTACCGGAAGACTGGAACGGTGGTTCTTGCGTAAAACAAAAGGTGAACACAAGTAACTTCTCGGCGATATACGGAGATGTCGTCGTTTAAGAATGCTATTCCAACGCGAGCTCACAAGGAGCGTTCTCAGCCGTAAGTGATTGTTCCTGATTTCAGAGCTCGGCTCATTGTATTATGCTCATTTATTTTGAATGCGTTCCTTATATTCGAGCCTGATGGTGTTTCTTTTTACTGGCATTATGGCAGAGAATCGAGGAAGAAATTTGGACTTCTCGAGAAGAAAAAAGACTATGTTAAGCGTGCACAAGCTTACCACAAAAAGGAAGAAACCTTACGGGTAAGTTGATCTAAATTGCAGTTAAATTTGAGATTGCTTTGCATGAAAGTCGAAGCTAAATGGTAGATTATTAATAGGTATAGCCGTATACGTATAGACATGGGTGTTGAGGTTAGAATAATTGGATCGAGATTTATTGGGCTTTAGAGGGCACCTGAAACGTTATTGTTTGCAATCATTTGATTGATATTCCTCTAAGGTAGAATCGAATTGCTGGAAATTGCCAACTCCTAAAAGGTTATATGCAAGTTATACTTGTTTTTGCATTACAGAAACTCAAGGAAAAGGCTGCTTTTCGGAATCCAGATGAATTTTACTTTGGGATGATTAAAACAAAAACTGTTGGTGGAGTGCATAGGCAAGAGTAAGATATCAAACAATATTGTATATCATCGATAAACTTGTATCTTCCTTATAGCTAGTAATACCATCCATCTTGTTGTACACTTTTGAAGGAGTGAAGCAAATAAATACACTCAAGAAGAGCTAATGTTGATGAAAACTCAAGACATAGGTTATATTCTGCAGAAACTTCAGACTGAGAAGAAGGTTCATGCCCTGTGCTTAATTTTCCTTTTGTATGAAGTACTCGAATGCTTGTGGACTGATGTAAAGCTCACTATCTCTCTCTCTTTTTTCTTTTGAAATCTTAATGCAGAAAACTGAAAAGCTTACTGCAATGTTACACTCTCTTGATAATCAGCCATCAAATAAACGTGTCCATTATGCTGAGGACAGGTTCACACTATTAGCTCTTTTATGCTCTTGATCTCTTTGACTGGAATTACCTTTTTTGATTGAAAAATGTACTCATATGAGTATATGACAACAATTGCATCTGATAGAATGTGAAGTAGTTATTTTGGTTCTTATTTTCGGATTTTCCCATTGTATAACCACATCCATGGTACTTAGTTGGTTGAGCTATATGAAATTGAATGTGCTAAATCTTCACTTAGTTGATTGAGCTGTATATAATTGAATGTGCTTAATATTCACTTACTGGATTGAGCTATATAGAATTGAATGTAAATGCATATTTGGCATATTCTGCAAGTAGAATAATGCCTGTGCTTAGTTGGAACTTTGAAATTCTTTTTATCTAGCACAACTTTTTCTTTCAACGTGCCTATGAGAGTTCTCATTAGTAGTCTTAGAAGAAGATTTTAATTAAATGAATTGTCCCTACTCCTTTATAGACCAATTGCTACAACTTTTTTAAAGTTCTGCTGAAGCAATCAGAGGATAAAGGGAAAATGGAAGGATTGTGTAAGGTGTGTTTCACCTTGACTGCATTTTTGGGCTATATTCCGAGAACATACATTAACCAAAATGCAATATATTTTCTAATTGGTGTACTGCAAGGTTATGACCTGAATGTGCATTGAGGGAGGCCTAAAAGGAGAAGTATAGAATCATCTATATAGCTGACCACAACTAGATTTGGGTTAATGCGTGGTTATGTATGGTTAGGCAGTCTTCCTAGCTTCAAAATGCATTAAGCAATTTGGTACTCTATCATATTAAGTGGTAATGGACTTTCAGATAGATTAGGGTGCAGTGTTTCCATTATGTTCCCCTTGTTATATTTCTTGTGTACTATGGAGTGCATTTGTACTTTAAAAAAAACATTTATCCTTTTACTGTATTTACACTGGGTGCTTTAATCAAGTTGCTTACCTGTCAACCTGTCCACTTACTTCTAGAGAGGAGGCTGAAGAGATAAAATCAAGAATATCTGAACATCGTAACATGCCCAAGCCTGATGACTTGCCTGGCAGTATTAAAAGGTAAATATGAATTTCAATTTGATTTTGGAATGTTGGTATTAATTATGCCTTCGAGTATAGAAGTTCACCATTATTTGTAATAATGGCATATATCGTTTAGCTTTCTTGTCATGTATGCAATTATGCACTGCATATATGTTTTCTTTTGTGCATCCTAAATGGCTAAATGGTAAATACTATCAGAAGAATTCACAACCGAAGATACACTTTATAGAATAAACTTATCCAAAAATAGTACGTAATATATATAAATATAAAGAGCAACGCATTTCCAATTGGATGAATTTTTAGCTTTGCTTAGCAGCAATCTCAATGCACATACACTATCTTTAGACTGTTGCCAGAATACTTGATCTGTCTTGGATTCATTTGGTTTGTCTAACAGAAAGTTAAGAAAAGAACAATGGAAAAGCGGAAATTTCTTGTTCTCATTTCCCCCCTTTTTTGGGGGGTTGGGGGGGGGGGGGGGGGGGGGGGGGGGG